>NW_007727223.1:112412-186149 GCF_000696425.1 Galeopterus variegatus
AAAAAAAAAAAAAAAAAAAAAAAAAAAAAAAAAAAAAAAAGGGCATGAAAGAAATGAATATCTAGTCTCCAACTTCTGACCAAAAGACCCGTGTTGTGTCTGCAAGTGTGGCAGTCTCAGCCAGGGTCATGGTCATATTAGGTTCAACCTGTAAGATTGCAGCCACTCAACCAGTTTTGACCTACAAAAATGGCAATCACATGTATCTTAACCTAATTATAACAACAGCAGCAATAATGATGATAACTAATCTTTTTTGAGCACTTAATAAGTGCCAGGAACAGCTCTAAGTGCATTCCATGTATGAACTCATTCAATTTTCACAATAAGCCAGTGAGATAGGTTCGAAGATTATATCCAGTCTACAGATGAAGTAACAGAGTACCAGAGAGGTTAAGTAACTCTCTCAAAGTCACACAGCCAGGAGATAGCAAAACTCAATTTTAACTCAGCCATTGAGTCCAGGGCCTCAGAGGAGAGAAGAAATGGTTAAATGGGGAAGGTTTCTTTGGGGAAGACTGGCTCTCGGGGACCTACCTCATAATCTGCTTTTCCTTCTCAGGTCAGTCAGTACACATTTGCCATGTGCAGTTACAGGGAGAAGAAAGCGGAGCCTCAGGAACTTCTACAACTGGATGGCTACACTGTGGATTACACCGACCCCCAGCCAGGTACCCACCCGCCCTCTAGGTCATGAACCCACAAAACCCTCAGCCTTCCCAAATTAACAATCAACTAGTGTTTGCAGGCTCTTACTCCATGCCAAGCAATAAGCCAACTTACTAAAGGTTTCATGGGTGACTGACAGCCACAGTCCCTGGTCTTATGGAGTTTCTATCCTGGTTGATTAGATACCATCTCAAGCTAGGGTTTTGGTTTTACTCAAGGGATTTTGTGGCTTAAAATCAAATAGAAAACATAATGCATTTTTCTTTTACATACCTGTATCAAGTATGTATTCCACCACGTGGTGCTTAAAAAATTGCTGAAAAAGAATTCCTACATGTGCAACAAGGACTACATCTGTGTGTGCGTGTGTATGTTGGTATGTATTGTTCACCAGTGACGTGCGGGCTTGATAGACATTATGACTCCATATACCTGCCCCACATATACATCCATATCCCCTAGCTATAATTCAAGAGCTTGTAAGGTTAGCTGATGGCACTTGAAAAGAAAACTCTTTCTTTCCTAAGAAGACACCAATCCACAAGGGTAGACACCGAAGCTGCTAAGCCTTATATAACTAGAGAACCACACAAACGGTAGTATTTCCTGCAAGTTTTACATTGCAGAAGTTCTACATCCTGCCCCCTTGCACCTCTCCCCCTACCCATTTTATCTTTTTCTCAGAAAAATGAATAGAAATCAGCCTCAAAAAAACCTTCAAAATGGGGGGGTGGGTGCGAAATCATTTCAGCATATTAATGAGCAAGAAGCACCAGCAGCCCTCTCCCAGAGAAGTTTATTTTTATGCCAAATCTGCACAAGGAAAGCATTTCCAACCATACTGCATTATTTGGCCCAAAACCTTTTTTTCTACTCCCATATTGCTCTTCCACATGCAACAAAATACACATAAGAGAAAAACAGAGTTTCAAAGAAGACAAGGTGTTAACCTGAAAAGGTGTGGCAGGAAGGGTTCGGGCCAGCCCACTTAGGAAAATTACTACCCTCAGAGTCCCAACCTTGAGTGACATGGAACCGCCACGCCCATTTAAACTTCCATATGTAATTTGCATCCTGCCAGAGCAAGATACAGAGCTGACCACATAAGGCGAGAATTAAAAGCTTCTGCCTGGAAATCCTTCATAATAAGTAGGACTTGTGTTGGAAACAATTTCATGCAACATCTCCTCAAGGGGAGGGTGGGGGGCCTGCATTAAGAAAACAACCCTCAGGACATTCTGTGATGGTTTGCCTTCTTAAGTCATTGGGTTCCCTTGCAAGAAATAGATAGGTTCCCGAGACCTGCATTTGAAGTGAGAGGCTAAAGGGCTAGTACGAGAAGAAAAACCAGTACCATCTTACGACAATAATTCCTTTTAAGCCAGTTCACTATGCCTTTTCCTCTACATGACTGTATCTGGCCCTCACCACAAGCCCACAGAGTGAATTGGACCGGGGTTTTGTAAATGAAGAAACTGAGATTCCGAAAGATCAAAGGCTGTCTTTCAAGGCTGTCTGGAGGCAGAGCTGGGACTTGGGCTATAACCCAAGTCACCCTTTAGCACTTGCAGTAAAACATAGCTATGTGAACAGCTATAGCAAATCTATGGTTATTTTATCAGATGAAAGCAGAATCCTCTTCCTATGGTGGGGAGGGCAGGAGCTGGGAGAAAGCTATTCTATCTATATGCATAAGGAGTAACTGTGCACATATATTTTTAAAGCTTCTTTTATTTCTTTTTTTTACATCGATCTCTTGGGATATAATTTATAAATTCCTTTACGAAAGATGTAAATGGAAAGTAAATTGATTATGTGCTTGAGAATAACAAGCAGCTTCTTCTCTCTGCCTTTCTAAGTGCCAAGTCCTATTTAGTTCCCAAGTAATGTTTGATTGAAAATGGAGATTTAAATACTCCCAATTGTCATAAGAAAAATCTAACTCAGAATTTCTTAAAGAGTGCTTTTTAAAAATAAAAATTCCTGGGCCCCACTCCTAACCTGTGAACCAGGAGGGAGGGAAGAATCCTCATATTTAAATGAACACTGTAGGGGATTTCTATGCACTGTAAAGTTTGCCAGCCGGAGGTCTAAGTAATACACATTTTAGCCAATGTCCTCAGAGATTTGTGGAGTCTCAACTGCTTCTTGCAAGGTGAGTACCCAAATGGAGACGGACCTTGGAATTCGTCTTTTCTGCTCCTACCGTTGGCTTTATCCAGATTGTCAATGGAACCAACTGGTGGAGATGTTTATAGGTTGGGTACCCTTGTAGCCCATTCCTGTCCACCCTAGGAGAGAGAGACACAATTGAGCATCCTTACTTTAGACCAATTTGGGATCCAAATGGTTACCCAGGCACAAGCATTTATGCTAAATAAACTCTACCTGTTTAGGGTCCTTGAAATGTTAGTTTGGTGACTGGTAAATAATTGTGTGTCAGTTTTACTTACAGGCTATTCCTTTCAAGCTAAAAATGAAAATGCTTCATTTTACCTTTCCCCAGGTATGGTTTGGCCAGTAAGCAACAATCTCTCAATTCCTATCAGATTAAGTAATTAAGCCTTCCAGTAAAAGGATATTCACTCATAATAATTCAATGGCACAAACTTATCAGACAATTAAATTAATCTTAGGCAACTCATATAGACCTCTTCTATAAATAGACCACACATAAATAGATTATGTCCCTGCAAGCTGTTGGAACAGCAGTCCCTCCCCGAGGGCACTGACCAACATTCCCTCACCTGGTCTGCCTCTGTCCATTCCCAGACATGTCCTCTGGCTCTTGACAGGTCAGTACCTGTGGGACTGTGCTTCACGTTCTCCATGGAGAGCCCATGCAAGGTCACACCTCACATTTTACAGATCCAGGCCGCAGGAAATGCTGCTTTTTCTAAGACTCCGCTGCCCTGGAGCATGTGTCGATTTTCACTTTGCTTTCTCCTCTCAGTTCTCCTTCAACTGTGTTGCTCTTCTCTCTCCTTCCTGCTCCATTGATGTGTCCTCGATCTCTGGAGCTTTTTGAAAAAGCTCTGTTGCTCTCCAACGCTGTCATTGCCATTGCTGCTGCAGCTGCTTTAGACATTTCTCTCTGCCCGCACTCGCTCCACAATTAGGCTTCCCTCTGTTGCTAATGAGGAGCCCTCAGGGAGCTGTTAGCGTGCGCCAAGCCCTGGTATTCGTGCTTGCAGCAGTACAGCACAGTGGTTACAGTCATCAGCTCTGGAGCCACACCGTCATGGTTAGAAGCCAGCTCTGACATGTACAGCCCAGCTTTGTGTCCCTGAGCTAATTATCACCTTCTCCATGACTCAGTTTCTTCATCTATAAAATGGGAATGATTGTACTTCACAGGGCTGTTGGGAAGATTATATAAAAGTCTGGAAACACCTTATGACCTTTCTAGCTCTATCTCTGAATAATGGCACAATGGAAAGGGCTCACTACTTCCCAAGGTAACCCCATGAAAACACTTCTGACAGTAGCCCCAGGAACACAGTATCCCCACCCCCACAGGCAGGCACTGAGCAGGGCAGGCAGGAGAAGTGCCCTTCCAGTGATGTCTATCCTGGCGTTCGCTGACTTTAGCAAAGTAGTCTATCCCTAAGGTTACCATGAGATTAGACTACAGAAGTTCTATTTGACCTCCTCTTCCTCTTAACTCCTTAGTGTTCACTTTTTAGGCTTAAAGCATCCCTCAAAGTGCTTCGTTTTCCTCCCTCCCTTCCAGAATTTTTCTTCTTGTCATGCCATCCATTAGGTTCATCAAATTTTCCCAGCTTGCTAACTATACATCAACCTATCCAAATTATACATTTTGAAGTCCCCCATAAAAATTATTCCCTCATAATCATAACCACCAACAGCTTTTAGTATAGCTTTATTGATGTTGTATCACCAGATCCTCCATATGAAGAAGTAGCTATTTATGTGTCCCCAATCCCCAGCCAGTCTAAGTACAAAACTATCAATACACACCCACTCTCGCAGAATAGACACCTGAATCAATACTGTCAGCACAGTGGAAAAGTCTTGATGTGACCAGTAATCTTTTCAGTACCAAATGTCAAACAGGTTACCTATCAGACCTCATTTGAAATTTGGAAATGCTAATCACTCATTCATTCTCCTCTCAATTTTTAATTAATAACTGGGGAGATGATGAGGAACTTGACAAAGATATAAAACTTTATTTCTGGCTGCAGAATACCCAGTAACCTAAAATATAGGCTTCTAGAATATGCTATCAGACATGATATAGCTTTGGCCTAAGCCTGAACGGCTTCTACCTACCTCTCTCTAAATATTAACCTTGAGAACTGCCTATGGAAAAAGATAAATAGTATATTCATGCATTCAACAAATATTTGTTGAGCACCTACTATGTGCCGTGCACTATTTGAGGTACCAGGGATACAGCAGCGAACAAAACAGACAAAAATTCCCTGTTCATATGAAGCAAAGTAATTTGTATAGTTTGCTAGAAGGTGATGAGAGTAAAGGGGGAAAATGAAGCAAGATAAGAGAGATGGGTAAGGAGAGGTGAAGGTCAGGGAAGATCTCAACAAGAATGTACCATTTAAGCAAAGACATGAATGAGGTGAGGGGGCGAATCATGCAGATTCCTGGAAGAAGAGTGTTTTGGGCACAGAGAACAGCAAGTGCAAAGGGACTGAGGTGAGAACACGCCTGGTGTGTTCAAGCAACAGCAGGAGGCCAGCGTGGCTATGAGTGAGGGTGCACGTGGGCAGACGGGGGAGATAGCACTGGAGAGGAGGTCAGAGGTGGTGGAGGACCAGTTCAAGTGGGCCCTTACAGGCCTTGTCAGAACCTAGGCTTTTCCTCCGAGAGAAATCGGAGCCTCCAGCGGGTTTTGAGCAGAGGAATGACATTTTCTAACTCCTGTGCTAAACCAGTGACTCTGGCTGCCCTGATGAGATCGACTACAGAGAGTGAGGATGGAGGCACACAGATCAGATGGAAAGCTATTAAAATAATTCACGTGAAAGATGGTAATGGCTAGATATAGGGTGGCAGCATAGGACATAGAAGAAGTAGTCAAATTCTGGTAATGTCCTGAAGGTGAACCATCAGAATTTCATGACCTATTGGAAGTGGGTAGTGAGAGAAAGTGAGGAGTCAAGAACGGTCCCATGGATGTGGGCTTGAGCAACCAGAGAGATGGGCTCAGCTTTACCGAGATGGAGAGGTACAGGAGAAAGACCAGGAGTTCGGTGTTAGATGTCACAAGCTTGGGATATCTATCAGATACCCATGTGCAGCAATCAAGAAAGCCGTGAGATATTCAGGTCTGGAGCTCAAGGAGAGGTCCAGTGTGGAGGTGGAAATGTGAGGACCATCAGCATACTCATGGTATTTAAAGGCTGGATGGCAGGGGCCGGCCCGTGGCTCACTTGGGAGAGTGTGGTGCTGATAACACCAAGGCTGCGGGTTCAGATCCCTATATAGGGATGACTGGTTAGCTCACGTGGGAGAGCGTGGTGCTGACAACACCGAGTCAAGGGGTTAAGATCCCCTTACCGATCATCTTTTTAAAAATAAATAAATAATAAAAAATAATAAAGGCCGGATGGCATCGCCAGGGGAGAGGGTGTAGGTAAAGAAGAGAAGTCCAAGAACAGAACACCAGGACACGCCAACATTCAAAGGTCAGGAAGAGGAGGAGGAACCAGCAACCCAGACTGAGAAAGAGTAGAAAATCAGGTTTCCTGGAAGCCGAGTGAAGAGAGTGTTTTGAAGAGAAGGGAGTAAGTGTCAAATGCTGCTGATGGCCCATGAGCCAAGTAAGTCGAGTACTTTGAATTGATCATTGGATCAGCAATGTGGAGGTCATGGGTGTTGTTGACAAGAAAAGTCTCAGCAGGGCAGCAGTCCCTTTGGTGGGGCTTTAAGGCAGAGTAGGAGGAGAGAGACACTTGCTACTCAAAGCGTGGTCCTCAGACCACACCATCTGCATCACCTGGGAGCTTGTTAGAAATGCTGAATCTCAGGCCGCATTACAGACCTACTGAATCAGAAGCTGCATTTTAACAAGATGCTCAAGGGATACAATGTGCACTAAAATTTGAGATGCTTTGGTAGAGATCTTTCTTTCATTGTAAAGAGAAGAACGACAGGACAGTAGCTGAAGGAGAGTTGGAGTCAGAGAGGTTTTTGTTTTCATTGTTTGTTTATTTTTAAAGATGAGGGAAAAACAGTACGTTTAAAGACAGGTATTTGCCCAACCAGCAGGCAGTCTGCTTGTTCTGTCCCCAGCAGGACAAAGAATGAGACAAGAACCAGGCTCAAAACGCTGCTTTAACATCATGGTCCCACTCTGCAGCCAAGTGACTCTCAGACTTCCCATCATAGAGTCGGAAAAATCGCTCCCCCTGACTCCAGCACAAGCAAAAGCAGCAGAAACTGCTTTTCTAAGGGCTGAGTCCTGCTGAGAACATTGCAGCTCAGCTTAGTAGAAGTTGTCATTCCCTTTTCCTCCAGGTTTGGAGGGTGGCCGAGCCTTCTTTAATGCAGTCAAGGAAGGAGACACCGTGATATTTGCGAGCGATGATGAACAAGATCGCATCCTGTGGGTCCAAGCCATGTATCGGGCCACTGGGCAGTCGCACAAGCCTGTGCCCCCAACACAAGTCCAGAAACTCAACGCCAAGGGAGGGAACGTGCCCCAGCTGGACGCCCCCATCTCTCAATTTTGTAAGTAAATATGCCATTTTTAAAACAGCTCTGTAAAGTAAATCTTCCAAAGTTGAATTAGAAAATCTAGTTACTTTTCTATTAAGGATGTATAAAACAATATTTGCTGAAAATATATACTCATAGTGAATTCAGGAAGAAGGTTGGGACAAAATGTTACATGAAAGTAATTTTAAAGTGCAATACTTGAAATTCTCCCCTGAAGACTAAACAAAGGAAAGTATATTTCAGGTGCATTTTTATCTCTTTGTTTCAGTGAGAGTTTGGAATTCACAGCCAAAATATAGTAGATTATGTATGTCCTTGCTTCATTTTCTTCCTATTAAAAGTAAGTTAAAAATAGAGTTGATCTGAAAGAAACTTAAATCTGCAATTTAGAACCATTTAAAAATAAATGATGACATTATCACATGCAGTGGGAAAAAAAATGGTACCTTAAATCCCATTCTGATCTAATGTACCAGAGTCCCCAAAATGAAACTGTCTCCTTAAACAGCCCCAGTTTGTATTACAGTTGCTTCTCCTCCTCCCTCTGCATCCATTTAATATCTTGCCCCTTTACCATGTCTTCTTGCTACCTGGGATGACTTTTATCTCCCAACACTTCTGATATACAGGGTAAGGTGAAAGCCAGTATGTGCATAGAGACATTTGTCAAAACAAAGAAAATGGAGACATAAGACGTCAAATAAAGTAATTCATTTTAGCTGCAAACATTTGCCCTCAGTAGAGACTTTTGCCTTACCCTGAGTATTGAGTCAACTAGGGATAACAAGTCATTTTTAGCAACAATCATGGTGACTCCTTGCTTTAGTGTGAAAGCCACACATTCAATCTAGTTCGCTGAGCAACCGTCTGGAGAGGAGACCTGCTAAGGAGGAAGGCAGACAAGATCCCTGTTCTCATAGTGCCTGCATTTCAGGGGGGAGTCTAGACAGCAAATGAGTCAACAAATAAATGAGATAGTTCAGACATGAATAAGTGCCATGAAAGATGCCATGGAGTCATGACTGAGTAAGGAGATGGGCCCTTAGACAGATGATCAAGGAAGCCTTCTTCCCTGAGCTTAAGCCCAAAGGATAGGGAGTCAGTCTCACAGATATCTGAGGAGAGGGAATTGCAGAGGAAGGAGAAGCAAACACAAAGTCCCCAGAGCAGATACTTAACCTTTAACACAGCGCTCTTCACAGTCTCCCCTCTGTTGCTCTTAAGCAAAATATGAATGCGGGTGAAATAATTTTGCAGCTACAGCAACTAAATAAAGGTAAATTCTCATTTCAATGAATTCCACTGCCATGTCCATTTCTGTCTGACAGAATTATGTTCTTAAACCTTGCAACACCCTTGCTGATTGACAAATATAACTCTTTTGGGATGGCAAACTCTATCCATCAGGTGCTCCAGGAATTCCTGTCGGGTGCTGACAGTTTCTTAAAGGAAGATGCATTCCCTCATGGAACGTTATAAATAATCACACAGTCGCTGTGGGTTTCCACGCAGAAAATCATGAAAGAATGAGAAATAGATTGAGGGGGTGTTGGGAGAGAAGGGACAGCCCTCCTGCCCTCAACCACCACCAAGTTTCCCACTGTCCTCTTATTTCCTGTTACATCTTCTGGCACCAGGTTTATTTGACAACAATAAAGAGAATAGCAGTCATTAGTTGAGATAAAGCATACCCAATATTTGTTTAATTTGTCTAAAAAAAGAAAATGTGTGATGGAATTTCTCATTTTTAATACATTTGGAAATAACACACACATCCTATCATACGCACCTGAAATGGAATTATCTGCACATCAGAAAAAGAAATCCTAATTATAATCACCATTCAAATCAACCTCATACAAAGTGCATCTCAGGTGATATTTGGAAAATAATGGTCTTATTTCCAAATAATCTCCATTTCTCTAAAGTCATTTTACCATATATTTAGTGTTTCTGTTCTATCATCTGCCCAGATTAAGAAATTGCTACATGGCTTTTGTGATTGACCCCACTTTTTTCTGACTAGTATAAGGAAAAGGAAGACATTCAGGGTTAAAATTAAATAAAGACCAGACACATTAAAAAAGAAGACTAGTGATTGAAGCTGCTGAAGAAGGGTGACTTCATGGAAATATACAGGGGCTCTAGATTTAGATTTTCCTCTGTGGATAGGATTCATTTAGTTATGAAATTAAAGTGCTAGTCCGTAAGCATCAGCAGAAAGATTCAGTTGAATACACACAACTTAATATATGTCATTACCCTCATTGAAACAGGGAACTTTTACATTAAATGGGACATCCAAAGCAAAATCCTAAGGATTAGAATTTGGGGGATAAATGATACCATCCATACAGAGTATGTGAGGTAGGCTGAGAGATGAGTGAGAAGGTAGGATAATGCATGCCTCTGGGATTTATCAGTAACTGGGGGTAGAGCCTCCTTCACCTCTATTGTCTCCTTAATCACTGCCCAGGCATGGGGGTTCTCCAGAGAGGGGAAGCCCTAGCACATCTGCCAAGTTCTATAAGAACAAGGCCACCACATTCAGTCTTGCAGATTGTATATTTCAGGAGGCATCTTTTACGTAGATAAAAATGTGAATGGCACCCATTGAGTTGTTCAGTGCGCAATCTGCACAACTGTACCCAGTGGCCCTATAATAAATGGTGATTCTTACCCAGAGTTTCAAACGGATAGTTTTGATCCCAATAGTTCTGTGGTTACTTTATTATCCTTGATACAGAGCCTCAACACGGCTCCAAATTCTATCAATTGTTAGTTCAGGCACCCAATAAAAACTGCAGCCAGAGTACCAGCAAGTGTGGTTTCTGTTCTCATAATTCAGAAGCCAGCAGAGGGAACCAGTCAGGATTTAACCAGCCCAGCATTCTGTACCTGAGCATTTGCAGTTAGGGTTATATAAAACCCATAAGAAAGACCAAAAAAGGAACCAGCCAGCATTCCATGATCCTTGGGTAGTTATGCGTAACAAGCAAAAACAAACAAAAAAAAACCACAATAAAATGGCTGGGGATGGGGGTGAAGGAGTATATCATAATTTTTAGTGGAGTCTGCCACAGAATGGTGGTTAATACACAATTATTTCACAGCTGCTTTAATTTAAGTTTAAACCATCACCATTAAACAGATCAAGACTTATATATGGGTAACTCAGTCAGCACCTCAGTGTTGATTCATACTTAGGATGACAAACTCATCCTGGTTTGCCCAGGACTTCTCTGCTTTTAGCATTGAAAGTCCTGTGGCCCAGAAAAACTCTCAGTCCTGGGCAAACTGGGACATATTGTTCACCCAGTATTACAAAGGAAGAAAAATAAAAAACAATCATAACATAGTTATAAATAGTGAAGGACTTTGGTCCTTCACTTAACATTTGGTTGCCAATCTATACATTGATTTGTTTTGTCACATCACAAAAATCAAGTCAATCACAGATTCTCTAGCTAACAAAAAGGATAAAAAGTTAATCAAGTATTGCATTTTAAAAAGGTTTCCTTGACTTCCAAAAGGTAAGGGTTGTTGTTAAATATTTAACTCTGCATGCTATTCATTAAATCCTGGTTTTAGATATTTGTTCAGAGTACTTGCCATTTGCTAGCGAATAATTTTTAAGAACAGCAACTTTTCAATGGCTTAACTTTATAATTGCTTGATTGGTATTTACATGGCAAAGGGATGCTACATAGAAAAGGAAAGTAAAGTGTTTTGGGGGGAGTAGAGAAAAATAAACACTCCAGTCTTGTCATGTCGCTGTCTGTTCAAGGAAAACTTGAGAATGGGAAATTTTTTAGTTTGGGAAACTTGGGAGTAATTGTGAGCTTATTTGGATCTTTCTAAATTCAGTTTAACAGACTTCTAGGAGCGTTTTTATTTTTTACCATTTCAAAAGCTCAATTTCGGGCCGGCCCGGTGGCGCACTGCTACAGTGCGCCGCTTGGGAGCGTGGCGGCTCCCTCCTGCCGAGGGTTCAGATCCCACATACAGACCGGTTCCCGCTCACTGGCTGAGCGAGGTGCGGGCGCATCACCGAGGGTTGCGATCCCGTTGCCGGTCCCGGTCCGGTACAGGCGCGACACTGAGGGTTGCGATCCGTTGCCGGACACGAAAAAAAAGACAAAAAAAAAAAACTCAATTTCAAAATGAAAAGACACGTCTAAGAAAGAGTGGAGTGGAGTATTTATATGTAATTGTAAAAACCAAAATTAAAAAAAAATAGATCCTGCTATTCATTAGTTTGTGTGTGACTGTACAAGGATTTGGGGAGGGTTCCACCAACATTTAAAACTTTTTTGTTCTTTTGTGGTTTTTTTATGTGTTATTGTTTATTTTTTCCCCCTTTTTGTTAAAATTTTAAAAATTTAAGTCAGTACCTAACTATACAACATCTTTAAAGAAATTCTTGCAATTCTCCAATTTTGAAGGCCAGTGTTACTTACCTTGGAAACAATATCCAAATCTGTAGTGGAGCATTGCCATAGTTTTTATTGTGCCAAATGGCCTCTCTTTGAGACACTTTATCCCTGTCCATTACATGTTAGTGGAACAGTAAAAATCAGTACCTCAATCCTCATATGGACTGGGGCTGGGGGAAGGGAGTATTTTAAGCTTCGACATTTGGTCAATTATTTGCTATATCACTTGCAATGAGTCATTTTAATGTCTGTTAATCACATCATAGATCCCCAAAATTGGATGTTTTCGAGAATTGTTCTATTTTTGCTACTACCCGAACAGTCTTCAACAGTTAGGGGGATTTTTGTTACTGTTGGTTTGGGGGAGGTCGATTTTGGTTTTTGTTTTGTTTTGTTTTCTTTAAGTTTTCTTGTTCAATCTTTGCTCGAACCCAAGAACTTTAGCTGCTAGGTTAGAACTCCTGTCTGCTTTCCTGAGCCTTGTTGCTAGTCTTTATGTTATTCTGGTTTGTTCCTTCTTACCCTGCTAACTTCTAGCTGGACTGAAGGGTAAGTGCTCCCCTATAGCTAGCACAGCTCAGATAATCAGACTAGATTATCTGACACCTGCAATGTGCTCCCCCCTCTCCTCTTAAATCTTCCTCATGTCTAGACTTTGTAGTAAAACTTTTCATGTTATTTTCCTGACCTTAGGTTGGAAATGTAAGCTTCCATACTGAAGCTAGGATGCATGTGATGTGTGCATAATTGCCTCCTCTCCTTGGCTTTCATATTGGCATCAAATGATCCTTTGAGTAAAGCCAACCATTAACATCTCCTAATTTTTTTTCATTCTAAGAATATTAATGAATATCACAACAAAATGGCAAATAATGCCTTTGTTTCATGGAATTCACAGCTACCTGACTGCTTAATGCCTGAAAACAGATCATTTCGCACTCTGATAATGTGTTGTTGTTGTTGTTTTTGTTGTTTTTCCTTTCCCATCCCAAAGATTAGAATGGTCAGCGTACCAAGTGTGGTGACCAAAGGCGCGGTAGGAAACCCAAAGATGTTAACTGAGCAAGACTTTCAAAAATTGCAAAATACAATTAGTAAAACAAATGCAGTATCTGAATGCTAAAGAATTAATTCTACCTGGCTTGAGGCTATGCTCTAAAGTGAGACCCAATAGAGGATTAATCTTGAAAGGAGAGCTATAATACATGGGACTACCACACACAAAAACAGGAAATTAAGGACATGATTGGATCCATGTAGCTTATTCAAAAACAATTTGGATTCACAGTATCACAATGCCAAAGATGGTTTTGACCTCTGGTTTGAATGTCGTTCTGCTACTCCCCCGAAAACAATGACAACAATAACTTTTTTGACATCACTTGTATTTGTATTAATTTTTCTAAAAATGAATGTGGAAGAGAAAAAAGAAACTTTAAAACTTTAAAAAAATTTTTCTCTTCACTATAAGAGAGTATGCAATTCCTTTATTCACATAGGAAAAAGCTATGCACCAAAATTGCATTGAGGGGAGACATGACCTTAGAGGGAGCTAGAAGAATTGGTCAAGAGAGCAGGCAAATATGTATTTGAGTATTCTGAATGCTAATTTAGAAGAAGTAGGTCATATCATTCCTCCTGACCATTTAATAATAGACCTTTCTTCTAATTCTTTTTGTTTCTTTCTTTAATTTGCTTTCTCCCCCTCTCTTTCTTTTTTCTTTTATTTTGCATAAATGTACCCCTGGCTAGCAGACAGACTTTTTTCACCACTCCAAGCAGATACTTAATTTAACTTTACTTTACTTTGAATGTCTGATGAGGCATTTTAAAAAGCTTAACATAGAATGTGAACTTAGTGGGAATTTAGGATTTTGCTATACTTTTTTAAAGAATGAAAGGATGGATGAATAGATGACTGAATGAATTCTGTTCTGAGCGAATTTACATGTATTTGTACAACAACGCATTGTTATCCTAGTAGATTTTCGAATAGTTGTTTGCCTTAATTCCTTTCTATAATTTTATCTCATGAGATTTCTGCTATATCTTCTTGTATTGTCAACTTGCAGTTGCTATGTTGCAGAAATGCAATAATAAAAGAATTAATTCAATATCAACTTAATTTGCATAACCCAAAACCACAATGTAAATCACATTCCTTCTCATTGTAAAAGTAAATGACTTTTTAGAAGAATAGACTCCCACAATCAGGTTCAAAATTTTTCAAACACCATGATATGATCTAAATAGACCATACTAAATGAAAATTCATTTCTTTTTTAACTAGCTCAGACACATTTAACATATTCACTAATGAGTTGAGTATTTTCATGTCATGTAGTGATTTATAGTAAGATACATTATTAGTCGAGTATAGAAAATTTATTTTTGCTGATGTTATAGGGGACATAATTGAAAATGTAACAACTATGGCAGGGAAAATTACAAATCATTTATTTATTTTGTTTGAGATCATTGACAAACTCTCTGATTTTAACTCAAAGCAATTATCCTACAAAGAATTATAAAAATTAATACTAAAACAACACACATTTATCTCCTTGGGTATTTTACCAAAGTCATTTTAAATTCCAGATTTCTGCAAAATGCAATGTGGCCCTTAATAACTTACAAAGATGCCATTCTCTCTTGGCCATTCACATTAGCTTGGTTTAGTCGAAAGGACCATGTAGGAATTAAATTGTTTCTCAATTAAGTGGTCCACTATGTGCCTCAGGGAAGCAGGCATGAGAGGACCAGTCTTTTGCTTGCTGTGCAGAGCTCAGCCAGGGCACAACATCCCCTAGTTACTTGACTACACGAAGAAAAACTCTTCTAGAAAAATCCATAAACAGCCAGCTGCCATCAATCATTGTCATTTCTTTATTTCATATCTTCTGATGAGGTTGACTACTGTCATTGTTTGTTATTGTCCAAACCATACATTCACTCTTATACTGTCAAGCAGATATGACAAGCACACATTTTCCATATAAGAAAGATACAAAGTCACCTTTTAATTTGCAGTTTGGGTTCACAGATGACTTTAGAGTTACATTAGCTATTTTCTTGCCTCTAGCATCCATCAGGAGTAGCAACAGCCATAACTGTGTGCTAAATTTCAGTGATAAAACGGCTACCTCTAGATTATTTATTATAAAAAGGATTCATGGAGAGAAAAGCTTTCAGACTACTTTAGCAACAGCCATAACTGTGTGCTAAATTTCAGTGATAAAACAGCTACCTCTAGATTATTTATTATAAAAAGGATTCATGGAGAGAAAAGCTTTCAGACTACTTTTGAACAATACAATCATAATTATTTTCAACAGCAGAATTTCTTTTTTTACTAGCCCTTAAAATTTCTAAAATTTATATTATAAAGTAAAAAGAGTGATTTAACCTTTTGTCTTCAATCCCTTAGCTGTTGGAGTAATAGGAAAACCTCAATAAAGTAAAAATTTGAAAGCTATATTATCCCTCCAAGAAAATTGCATTTATTTGATAGACATTATTGCAAATCTATCTAAAAATATGTATGTCTGAAACAAGATCACATAAGTATGCTTGCTATTAAGAGATCATGGAAAATATTATATATTTTTTTCCAGTTGTGAGGGAGGGAAAAAAAGAAAAGTATAGCAAACATGAAATAAACCTAAATATCGCGATCGACTAAAGACAACATGAATGGCAGTTTCAATTAGGAACCACAGCACTTGAATTTTAATGAAGTAGATTTAATGAGAGTATAAAACGCACATAAAGGCATCTCTCTAGGAACGAGTGTTTTCCCAACATTTCTTAAATGCCAAACAAAAATTGTTTCCAAGCAAACTTGAGGTAAAGTCTTTGGCTAGTTTCCACTTGAACATGTACTAGCTCTCCATAAGTCTTCATGTCCGTCAGCCTGCTTCTGTGCCATGGATAGCATGGATAGTGCTTTAAATTTCTTAGTATAATTTAGCTGCCAATATCAGTTTTATTCATCGAAGTTTTGTCTGAAATCAGTTTCCCATGCCCATGCCATAAAGGACTTCAAAGTCCTTATGCAGTTAAACCCCACAAGTAGCATTGTTTGGAAGGTGTGTTGAATTATGTCCTAGCTGCAGAGCCTGTAAAATCACACAGCTCACTTTCAGTACGTTTGAAACCCTTGCACACCAAGCAGGACTTAGGAACCACTTCCTAAGGCCAGGTCTGGAAAAGGTAAAGATTGAGGTTGGTTTTTAAAATGTAGTCAATCCGTGATATCTTAAAAAAAAAAAAAAAAGTTAATGAAAAAGAGCATTAATATACCTCTCCCAAAGAAAGAGATAATCCAGACATCACTGGGACTTTAAGCAGACACTTTACCCTCCTAATTCTATTTTGCTCAACCTAATGTTCAAATTCATTTTAATTCTCTTGACACATGCCAAATATTGGCAAAGGAAATGATCCCAAAGGGTCCTGAATTCAGGAATTGACTCTCTCATACTTTTGCTCTGGGCTGTTTTCCCTCTGCTGATGTCAATATTAGAGCTTTCTTTTTCTTTAATCAACCAATCCCAATTGTTTGTACAGGGAAAAATGGAGTTTGCAAGGAGCATTTATTTTTTTAATGTTCGGCACTGTGGAAGAACAGACTGGGACAGTGCAAGAATGACTATATGGTGTTGCTTGGGAAGCGCCCACAAGTGCTTTGAAACAGAATTTGGAACAGCTGGACCACTGCAGTGTTTTATTTTAAAATAGACAACATATGTAATGCATATGGTCCTAGACATGTATGGAGACACAGGCAGACAATCTGAATGGTATCCAAAGACACCTGCACCTAGAATTCTGTTTCCTTCTATAAGATTTTTTTCCCCTAAGAGCACATGTTCCCACTTTTGGATTTGCAAGATACCATCTGAATCCCCATGTGTGTGACTCCTTAATAAAGTCAATGGGAAGTGTTCTGGCATGGAGGTGTCAGAGGAAGTCAGTTAATAACCACCTCCTAATGACCTCGCTCCTTTAGGAGCTGGCAGGAGGAATAACAGATCAGAAACTTGCCCTCAAGGAACATTATTTACCAAGGGATTAAGCCATATGCATGTGTCCTAACTAAAGAGAAATTAGAACCTAACCCAGCAAAAACCCAGAGACAGGATGGAGGAATTGGTTATACATGGGCAGAGGAGAAACAAAGCAGAGAAATCAGAAAGGACTCCCAGCTTCCTAGAAATAGTTTGATTTCAAAAGCAAGGAAGGGATGCAACATTAGCTGTAAATGCAGAGACAACTTAAACCGGCTCACTAACAATTCAAACTGACGTAGCAAGCACTGAGAAGCCTGCCCATTCACTCCTAGCTAATTTTTACTGAGCACTTACTACGTACCAGGAGCTCAGGTACCCTCCAGACACTTATTAGATCCTCTCAACAACCCTTTGAGGGTAGATTTCAATATTATCTCTAATTTATAAATGAGGACAAGGAGGCTCAGAAACATTAATCATCTGCCTCATATCACATACCGAGTAATGGCAGAGCTACCCTCAAATCCAGTGTTTGTGACCCCCCAAGCCTGCCCTCTTAACTACTTGCTATCTTATCTCCCATCAAATAAGCTGTTTCCAATGAATTTAGTATATCAATATTCCATAAAATCAAGAAATAGAAAATATTTGTCGATAGAGAATTTATTAATTTTGATAAAATAAATTTATTATTTTAATAAATATGTATTAAGTGCCTACTATGTGCCAGATAATGTCTATGAGCTGGAAATATAGCAGAGAACAAAAACTACCAAAATTTCTGCTCAGAAAGAGCTTAAAAACCAGATCTCTTTCACTGACACTTTGAAATATCAGTCCTGGCCTACCCCCCTTTTTTCCTGAACATCATAAGCTCAATGAAACTCTCAAAGATTTCACAGGAGCCAGCTGCCCCTTTAAGCACTCTTGAGTTGTTGGAACCATTACAATAATGAGCCTAATTCTGAGTAAATGATCATTTTGGGCAAGCAAAACCCAGGGACTGCTCCTTTCACTTGTTGGAAATTCCTATTGCATTGAGCTGCATCCCACACATATAAATTGTAAAAGGATCTTAAAGATCATTAAATTACAGTCCATGACAGCAGAAAGGTAACCAGAAAATGAGTTCATCTTACACGCAAGGAAACAGGCTTAGAGATATAAACAACTCAGCCAGCATCCTACAGCTATTTAAAAATGGAACCCAAGCTAGACTACAGACCTCCTAAATCCAGTCCCAGGATTATTCTACATACAAACTGGAAGAAAGAGGAAAGAAAGGAAGAAGGGAAAAGGAAGTTTTATTTTGTCAAGATTACTTTATGGGAAAAAAAAAAGAAGTAAAAGAAAAGAGGTTGATTTTAAGCATATTTTTCGGGAATCCTGCTTTAAAACATTAGTAAACAATGAAATTGTTCTTTAGACTTCCTCCTAGCCAAGAACTAGCATACTGAAGCTGTATTCATCAAGCCACTGTGATAGATTGAGGGGCAGGGAGTGGGTCTGTATCCAGGTCCCCATAGAAGAGCCAAGTCGTCTTTTCAAATTCATTTCCTGAGTGGCCAGCAAAGAAAATAGGTCATCAGCAAAGTTTTCAAGAGGTTCAACAAATAAACAAAGAGTAAGAGACTTGAAACATGTGCCATATTTTTAACAGCTACAAAAGAGCCCCCTTTTCTCTGAGCTAAATGACCGGTTGGTTGTACAGTCATAATTGAAGAGCAATAAAACAGCCGAGCCAAACTGGCAAAGCAAGGCCCTGGCCGATTTGTCAGTTTGCAGCCTCTTCCGAGAAATCCGAGAGCAAAAAGCTGATGCTAGCCAAAATGCCTGATCTATCTGTTAAAATTGGGAGGCAGGGGGTGGAGGAAGCTTTTCATAAGGATGAAAACAGGATGAGCAATGCATGTGCCCCCCACGCTTAGTTTTTCCTGAATTAAATTGACCCAGGACTGACAGGATGGGGGCGAGAGGGCAGAATCTGTCGGAGGAGATGGAGAGGTGCCATCTGGGTTGCACGTGTCATTATGCCAGGGGAGACCTAAAGTTGGAGCAGGTTTAAGACACTTGCCCTGGGCCCAGAGGAGTCACACACAAGCCCTGGAAGCAACTAGAGTTTCCCCGAGCACCAACTTCCCGGCCATGCTGAGTCAAAGAAGAATTGTACTTTGGAGACCAAACAACCAAACCAGAAGAATCCTCCAAAATAAAGCGCCTACCCTCAAATTGAAAGCGCTTTCCTGAGGACAAATCTGAAGCAGTTAACATAGCAAAGAGGATTCTTTCAAATTCTCCAATATAATTCCTGCACATCTGATATCTCTTCCAAAAGCTTGTGTTTTATCATCCTAATGGAGCGATTTGGCTGTTAAAATACACATTCTTCTACTTGCCTTCTGGAAACTGCATGTCTTGGGCATAAACAACACAACTTGTTCAAACACTGACCACTTGCTGCTTCTGAGAAAAATGACAGAAGATTTTTTAAAATCTAACAATAAGAGTATAAATCTAACATACCATGCATTTAGGTTTGAATAATATACAAAATCAATAATAATACAAGGAGCAATCATCACCTTAAAGTCACACTGCTGCCATAACCCAAGCTTACAGCTATACCCCATAGGAGAAGAAAAACAAAAAACAAAAATAATGCCCAGGATGAAGGCCACATATGAAAATATTATCCGAACACCCTCCCAAGTCAGAAATCAACTTCCCCCATGTCTTGACAGCATTGCTGGTTCCCGGCAGGACCCCGTATTCTAGTAGAATGTTGCATGCAGAGGGATGAATAAAATCTTGCTCGATTTGATATAAGATTATTTTTCTTCATACTCTGCATGTCAACAGAGTGAGTAAAGATGAGTTTGAGTGAGCCGATTCCTTTAACCTAAAGGACCTTCATTCCTACTTCCTGAGGAGTTGTGTGGTCACGCTTGAGTTGAAATTCTCAGAGTTATTTGGCCAGTTGAGTATAGTGTATTTTAGTTGTACATGCGATATAAGATTATTTTTCTTCATACTCTGCATGTCAACAGAGTAAGTAAAGATGAGTTTGAGTGAGCCGATTCCTTTAACCTAAAGGACCTTCATTCCTACTTCCTGAGGAGTTGTGTGGTCACTCTTGAGTTGAAATTCTCAGAGTTATTTGGCCAGTTGAGTATAGTGTATTTTAGTTGTACATGTTGAGATTAATTAGTTAGCCTTTAGGAGGTTTTGCCTACAGCCTTCACCCTGTAAGGAAAAGTGTGAATACATTAAGACTATTAATTCACAATAAATGGCAGATCACAGCCCTTACTGAGTAAATTTCTGTTTGTCTCTTTCCTAAGCTTTGCTATCTGACTAAACACATGCTTAAGGCAGTGTCCTTGGCTATCACAAATTAAATTCCCATTTAACTTAATCTCCAGGTTACAATGAAAAGCTGTCGTTGTTGTTTTTTTTTACTTTTAATTTTGGAGGGTGGGGACTCAAATCTTTTGTGAAACCAAATTGGCAATGGGGATTTGGAAGGGGAAGATACAAATATTGTCACTTGCTGAAAATCAGTATAACCCTTTCTCCAGATAATCAGAATAACTGTAGAGAAATTGCTCTAGACATAACCACTGGAATGGCAGAATCTATTGAAAACTTACAAAGCTAAATAGGCTATTCTAAGCAAAGATCCGATCTGCTTTCAGTGTTTGGTGAAATGCAGGCGAAGTTATGGTCTTGTGCTTAGTTTTTAAAGAACAACATAAATGCACTGGAATTGTGATCATTCGATAAACATGTTGATGCCAATATATTTTTGCCTAAATGCAATAAACTCACCAGTAAGTGATGCAAGTTGACAATGGGAGGTAAAAAGAATATCTTGGGGATGTTGGTGGGAGGCAGCGGGGAAACAGCTAACGTTCGTAATGCCTAGTGAATTCCTGTGTATTTGAAATGTCAAAGAAAATGTGATGTGTTTCTCTAAATTGTGTCTCTCTCTACATGTGTAAATGAACAGACGCAGATAGAGCTCAAAAACATGGCATGGATGAATTTATCTCTTCCAACCCCTGTAACTTTGACCACGCTTCCCTCTTTGAGATGGTTCAACGCCTTACTTTGGATCACAGACTTAATGATTCCTATTCTTGCCTGGCAAGTATATTCTTTGGTCTACAGCAATTTAAACATAACATTTTTAAAAATAAAATATTTCTCTACCTTTATGTCAGAAGCTCTTTTCTCTATTACAGAATCCCTTTAACAATCATAAATGTGTTCTCAATTTCCTGAGTTGAGATAGTTGTACTTACCAAAGAAACAAGACTGAGCAGGAGGAAGTTATCAGGAGAGACAGATCCAATTCCCCAGCCTCCCTGTCTTGTCTTCCCCCTTTTCAGCTGCTACATGAGAAATTTTCTCAAGAGGGTAGTCAAGTTTGGCACCTGCTTGTGGAGAACTTGTAAAAATTGCCTCTGTGTCTTAGAGTTTAAGATGCCTCTCCCTCCTCATCCCAGACCCTGTACTCCTATCTCATAAATGAATGTATTCTTTTTGTGTATTTTTAAAGATTAAAAAGATTCATAAATAAACTCCACTTTTCATAAGCTAAATCAATTGGGTTTGTTCGTTCGGGTGTTTTTTTCTTTTTCTTCCCAATATTCAGAGCATTTTTTTTCCACCCTTTGAGGGAATTTTTCATGGTGCTTTAAATATTTGGAAATCAAGCTATCCAGCAGTAATATCGACATTTCCTGGAATCCTGATATAAACCTTTATTTAAATTATTTAAATTCAAGGGACTGTTATGTCTTTGTTGGAGTTCTGAACATATATTTTTGGTTTTAAACTATCAAATTCAAAAGCCTAAAAAAGACCTAATTTATTTCTTTCTATAAACCATAAATTGTTACTTCATTTCTTAAAAGCAATGTTATTAATCCCACTTTATAGATGGGAAAGGAGAGGAAATGATAAAATGGCTTTACAGAGAACAAAATTCTCATCCCTTACTCCAAGCACTGAAGTTAATATACCTATATAGTGTTAATATTATATAGTTAACTAAGGTTAACATATTATTGATATTAATACATACATATAATAAAACCTTCTTTTCTAAGTAACGTGGCTGTATTCTAACTCTATCCTGGCTAATTTTTATTTTTAAAAAATTTTTCTTGTACCAGAAACTAAAATATAAAAAAATAATATATAAAATAGTGTTAAAAACAGAAATAAGATTGCATGGAATAATTTATTAATCTGTGTCTCATGTAAGATTCATTTATTATCTCAGGTTTAGAATTCCTTCATCAGAAGAATCTGAACTTTGCCAGATTGGAAAGGAACACATCACTTTCACTTTAAAAAAAAAAATCTTACCTTGCATTGCAAGGCAATTTTTCTCACACGTATTTGCTACTGTTATGTGATTATTCATGTAATTATAAATTGCATTTATGGAGCTTGTAAAAATATGCCTCTGAACTTAAATCATTTCCTTTTATGTATAATTCCTATTCTCTTGAGGTATTATTTTCAGGTATATTATTTCCAAGCCGTATTTTACAATATCAATTTTTAAAACAATTTTCTTTTGTTTTGAAATTTACCACAAGGGAGAGTTAGTAAATGCCCTCTAAAAAATTAAACCAGAAATGAAATATTGAAGCTTGCTTCCCATTAGTCACGTATAAGCTTTAAAATGTGGTCCAAAATCCACAAATTAATTCTGAATAGCATAAAATAGTTTTCTTCCCCATTTGAAGACCTGTATCTATTAAACGTCATTCCAAAATTTCAGAAAATAACAGAAATTAAAAGGACCTTATCTCCGGTCTCTATATATTCCATTTTCTCATTATTACAATCTTTTTTTTTTTCAGTTGGTTTTGGAGAACGACCAGCAGGGATACATAAATTTTTCTGTGTCTTCGACTGAGTTCCTAATTGATATTTCTTCAACTCTTTTCAAAGCAGCTATTTTGGCATCTACAAAAGACTTGGTGTCATCTGAGTCGTAGAAAATATATTTTAATCTTTCACAGCAGTGTTGTTTCTAAGATTTAGCATTTGGGGTAGCAGATGGAGTGGCAAGGAAGTTGCCTATAGGGGCAGCCCACTGCCTCGACTACTCTCCCGCCCTCTGCAGTAACTTATAATTTGAAATAGGAAAGATGCCGTCTTTCGTTGGATGCTTCTCTGAGCTGCATGTTGTCAATCGAAGATTCCCCAGATCGCTAATACAAGATGCAAGTGTTGCAAAGAGCTCCCTGGCTGCACTTCTATGGCCTCTACCTGTCCCTCAGTCAGTTTCTCCTTTTGCCTTTTCTCTCCCAAGATGGAGCAATATTCAAAAGATGACTCAGAGAAGACCCTCAAAGTAAACTTAAGTTTATATTCAGAACCAGCCCTAAATTTTCAGTTTACAAAGTACCACACGAATTGGTTTATTTCTTGCTTCAGATAGACACTGAAATTGGAAAACATGATTTGATTTCAGGCTCTATCCAAGGGTGACCTTGAGTGGCAACTCCCTTGGCCTTTCTACCTATTTTTTTAAGTGCATACTGGAGGTAGCAATTTCTATGCCATCAGACCACTGAATCTGCTCTGAATCAGAGATTCCATCCAGGTTCCCTTTTATACCAGAATTTGATGTGGTCCCATAGCAAGCAAATAAATAATAAAATAATAATAGTAATAATTTCCAGGAGAAAAATAAAAAAAGATTCTAAACCAAGGCACAAGAAGCTCCTCTCAGTTTAATTGAATCATATCTGATTCACAACTTGAAAACTTAGTCATGCTGTTCTCTTTGGAGAGTTACATTATTACCTTCATTTTAAAACTGAAAAAAAAAAAAAATACTTCCAAGGGAAAGGATTTATGAAGCCCTGGCATGAACGTGGACCAACCCTAATATTTTTTCATACTCTAGAGTACAGAAAGCAGAAGACCTGGAATAAGACAGAGCTGGATTTGCATCCTGTATTTGTATTTGTATTATCTATATTTGTATTATCTGTGTGAGTCACTAAACAATTGGGATTTCCATTTCCTTATCTATAAAATGAAGATAAACCTGTCCTGTCTACCTTACAAGGTTGCAATAGGTCTCAACTGAAAGTTCTTTGTCAAGCATGAAGCACTATGCCAATTTAAGGCATTAATGTTATTTTCTCTCATCGGTAACCAAGACTCTGCCCCACCCCCACCCCAATACTCTTTTAAGGTGTTTGGCTCAGTGGTGGATCAGGGGGTTAAGACTCTGTTTCTGGAATAATGCTGTCTGCTAATCCAGCTCCACCACTTCCTAGAAAAGTCCGTGTCTTCCCTGAACTCAATTTTCCCATCCATGTAACAGGGACAACAGGATCTGCCTCATAAGTATGTTACAGGATTAAATCAGACAGTACACACAATGGTTTAGCACAGTGGCTGCTGGTACTTAATAAGCAATCAGTAAGTGTTTCCTAATCCCCTTCTCCAACCACTCCCAACCCTAGCAGCTCTCCAGAAAACCAACCTGTATTTAAAAGAAAGTCTTCCTTATTCCCTATACAGGGCTGGTTCAGTCCTGGCCAGGTGTTTGTACTAGACGAGTATTGTGCCCGAAACGGAGTCCGAGGGTGTCACCGACATCTCTGCTACCTCAGAGACTTGCTGGAACGGGCAGAAAATGGCGCCATGATTGACCCCACCCTTCTTCACTACAGTTTTGCCTTCTGTGCGTCCCATGTCCATGGGAACCGGTAAGCATGTGTCCAGGGGGTTCCTAAAAAAAAAAAAAAAGCAATGGTTTATGACTGGTTTCGCTTTTAGGATCATCCCTAACTCTCTGTCCCTTCCCATTTCCATACACATACACATGGACACACACACACACACACACACACACACACACACGGTCTAATTTAGTTTCTTCTCTTTTCAAGAGGCTTAGAAGAAATGGCATACAGGACCTCTAGGTTGGTCTCTGAAGTGGGATCAACTCATAGCTCCTTCATCTACTAGCAATGACCCTGGTTGGTAATTAAAACCTCTGTGCCACAGTTTTCTCATCTGTAAAATGGGGATGGCTGTATCCTCATGGGGTTGTTGAGAGAAAACAAGTAGATACAAAGGGCTCAGCATAATGCCTGGAACAAGGCAAGAGCTTAATTCATATTTGCCTTTATCATTGTCACCATTTATTCTCTAAGTATTAATGATTACTTAGTTAGCATCAGGCACTGGCACACATTCAATATATACGAATAAAAACCAAACACCAAACAAGGGCAGAGTTACATTCAGATTGACGCTCTGGGGAAAAGGACTGAAATTCCATGGTAGAATTTAATAAAGGAGCATGACTCAGATGGAGTGGCAGGATGGCAAGGAGGACCTCCCTGAGAAAGTGAGGCTGGAGCTGAGAACTAAAGCATATGTAGGAGTTGAGTGGTTCCAGGCAAAAGGAACAGCGTGTACAAATGTCCTGTGCAAGGAGGAAGCCAAGCACATTTCAAGAGCTGAAGCAAGCTAGGTGAAGCTGGAAGGCAGAGATGATGATAACACTTACAATTTAACCACAGAGCAAGGAAGAACTTTAGAGATCACTGTCCAATAAACCCCCTCATTTTATAGATTTTATAGACAAAACCAGAATGTCAAGTCTCCTGACTTTGTACCAAGTACTCTTTTTCTTTAGACCTTGCCCAGCTCCTGGAGGAAAAGATCCATGTTCTGAATAATGCAAAGCAGCAAATAATTTAAGAACATTGCCATTTGGCTCTGGAGACAGAATAAATTTCCACACTGCCACAGCCAGTATACTATCCCGATGTATGTAGCCTCACATTAGTAGAAAGACATGCCTACATTATCCTAAAGCACCCCAACCAACAGCCAGGGGAGGCACAGAGAAAACTAGGTGGCTTCAGAAACCCAGACTTAGATTAAAAAGTTGCCACTCTGGGGAAATCCACATGTGGGAGAATCCAGAATTGACTACATTTATTTTAAATCAGAATTATGTCAGTTATCTTCATCTTTGCAAGCTGTACAACTCTGAAATATCTGGGAGTTTTGTTTTATGCTTTGCCTCTCTCTAGTGCTGGTATGTTTTTATGAAATACAATGTCAACATTTAGAGCTAGATAACAATAGCATTGTAGGTTTGAATATTTAACAGGCAACGAGGCTATCATCACCTCCCATTGTTATAACATTGGCTAGCCCAGTACATGACCTTTTATTTGCATAAAAGATACACATGAAAACTCTGATACCTGGGGGGTATCTGTGCATAATTTTTCTTTTTATAAATATGTACACTTTGATGACTATCTGTTACAGCCTCTTGGACTGAATTCTTTAGAGAGAGAGAGGGAGAGAGAGAGAAGTTGCATTATATTCTCTGGGTTGTCACACTGTATTCTACATATGTTACTGAATAAGAAAGTGTTATAAAATAATGAAGTGTTTTTGTAAACTCCCTGGTAAACATCATCATGAATTATGATACACATTGTCTGGATTTCATATTGTAAGACTGCCACTTGATTCACAGTTAGGTTTATACATCTTGTCATGGAAACAGTTTTGGATTTCTTATTTTCTTTTCAGTTCTGATTTTCCTTATGCAAGTTTGCATTTTCTTTTTTCTTTTTTTTTTCTTTCTTTTTTTTTTTTGCTTATTATTTTAGTTTGAATACATTTGCTCTTGCTTTTTGATGCATCCTTCTTTTTCTTTCTTTTGTTTGTGCATGTATATGTGCTTTCGATTCTCCTATGGCTGGCCACACTCTATGCATGCCTCACATGACCACCCCCTCTCCAAAGTCAACAAATGCATGTGTACCTTAGTGGGCTGCCACCAAATACAGATCCTGGAGGGAGCAAAACTCCCTCCCCACCTGAACCAGAGGCTAAAAAAGATAACAAAAAGGAATCTAAAAAAAGAAAAGATTTGAAAACCCAGTCAAATCAAGAGCCCCAAAGGTAAGAAGTTACATGTGTACTGGCTTGCGCTTTGCAATCTCTTTGCCCTTCCCCATCCCTCCATCTGTGCCACCACGTCCACCTTTGCTAACAGCAAGTTTTGTGTATTCCTGAAGTCTGTTTTTTTAAGGGTTTTCAAAGGTGTAATTTTTTTAAAAAATCCAGCAATGGGCAAAAATACTATGTTTTGGGACCCAATTTGAGTCAGGTGTTTAGTGACTTTTCAAAACATATTGAAAAGACTAATTGAGCAATATGTAAACATAATTGTGAGTCAGATTGCTTTTTTAGTGGCATCTAGTTAGGGGCCTGGTACCTTACCAAGTCATTCATAATAAGCAACCCATGCTTTATAATTATGAAATTATGTTTAAGGAGCAAATAAAACAAGTTGGCATAAGAAGGACCTATACATTTACAGTAACTCCATCATTTTCAGTAAACTGCCTTCAGTTCTACATTCATCTGATGAAAAGAACTCCATCTCAAAAAATGAAGTATAATAACAACACAAAATAAAGCCTATCATTAAATTAATGGCTTTTAGTACATTCACTTATATAATGAGATTACCTTCGAGGCACTTGTAACTTCTAAAATTTTGTTTGTCCTATCCTGTTTCCTATGTTCTTTAGAGATGCTGTCTTTGTGAATTAATAAATTGACAAATTGGTTACATATTTTGTTCCCTTTTACACTAGGTTCACTAATTATTTTCAGCGTTATCCTTATGTTCTTCACCTTCCCTACCCTAGCCCCAAATTAACACTCACACTTTAAAATTTTATTGTTGTGGTTTTGACAGTAATGATTCTGATCTTGGCATTGCCAAGCTACCCTAAATTTGCAAGCATGTATGCATTATGCTTTATTATGAATTTATTTACTGAGTATTCCTAAGACCTTTAATGTATATAGTTCATTTGTAGACAGACCAAATGAAAATGCCCTTTCCAGGGAATGAGGCAGTCTGTCAATCAATGTATGCAGGTCCAATAGTGAAGGTCAAAAAAAAAAACACTGATTCTGGATAGCCACCCATCACCTTAACTTAAGCAATATAGAGAGATGCAGGGGAAGTAAAGCTTCTGTTTGTGTTTTGCTGTGAGGGTCATATTTGAAAGGCAACTGTAACTTGCAGTCAGTAAGAAAGTGCATAGAGAATGTTGCAGGTGCCTGAAGGTCAGGTCTGACAGCATGACAAGGCTTCAGAGAAGCAGTTTTCCTGGCTGCTGTCCAAGGTGCTGCTTTTGAAAGGCTCAACATCCAAGCTGAGCAGAGAGCAAATGGCCACTGTTGAAAGGCAGCACTTTCTCGAGCTTGACCTATTTCCTAAGCCATGAAAAACATCCAGAAGGATTTTGACTGGTACTTTGAGAGGCTTATGTGTGTTTCATGGTCTATGTTAGCGCTGCATTTTTTTTAATGATGAAAGAAATCATAACATGAAGTATCAGTTGCGTAGCATTCTACAGTTTACAAAGTGCTTTCAAACATTCTCTCAGTTGCTATAAAATTTTCAGGTTAGCTATTTTTACATTCATTTTGCAGATGATAAAACTGGACATCTGTAAATTTAAGTAAAAAACCCAGATATTCTAAGTCCAAAGCTCTTCCTCTTTGTACTACTTCAGCACTGTACTTAGATTCTGAAGACCTGGGTGTTAGAACCTGTTCTGCATAAATCTAGGAATATCATATCTCATTTCTGTGCCTCAGTTTTCTCACCTGTAAAATGTGCAGACTGATTCAAAGTATTTGTAATATCCTTTGAACCTCTAAAATTCTCTTCTGTGGGTTACAATAACAAATGAAATAGCCCATTGTCAGGTTCATAAATAAGGTTCATTTAAAATAAAGGTAATCAATACCATTTAATAAGTACTTGCTATATGCCAGGCACTATGTAAAGTCCTGTTGACATATGTTATCTCATGTTATCCTTGTTAAATACCTATGAAATAAGTATTATTATTTCCCTCATCCAATAGATGAGGAGTTATAAGGCTCAGATAAATTCAGTCACTTGCTGGAATCTCTGTAACAAATAACTATCTAAGCCTGATTCCGAGACAGATATTCTGACTTCAGAGCTGGCATTTGTAACCACTCTACGTTACTGCCCTTATACTGCATTAGCACTTGTATATGATGTGAGATGCCAAATTTATCCATTTCATACTCATTTCAACATTTCCAGGTGAGATACAGTAGCAGTCATCTGAATTAGTTAAGGAATTGTTCATTTTTGGCCTGAAGATGCCCAAAATCAATAGGGCCCACCTGGTAATTTTAGCCTGCTTGAGAAAGCCAAAGTCTGTCTGGAGTTTTAGACCACCTTGGGGGAGAGTGTCCTCTGAACACAAATTAACAAACTTTGGTACTGGGGAAATCCTGTTCCTAACCTCTTTTACCAGCATGACCACCATTTGCATGTGGAGATGTTATCTATTCTTTGCCTGAGATTATAAAGGAATTCACAACTCGTATAAACAAATTGTCCTTTAACTGAATTTAACTGAACAATAGAACCCATTCCTACTGTCATCTCACAACCAGCTTCAGATTAGGTAAAAAAAATTTTTTTACCTATTATTAGCTTAGCAGCCCCAAAAGGGGGAGGCAGAGCTCTGCCCTGCTGCAGCTGGAAATCATTAGTGATCACTCAGGTGCCAATGAGCTGGTTCATTCCATCTGCTCTGGAAGCCTATGCCACATCTCTATGAAAAACTATGCCTATGTGAATCGAAAATATTCTGACGAAAAGAAGACAGATCTGGTCAATCAGCAAGATGTTTGCTCTTCCAAGCATTGAGAAATATGGAACCATCCACATGTTTGACATTTTTTAGAGTAGTGCTTCTCAACTGGGGATGATTTTTTTCCCCAGAGGACGTTTGGCAATTTCTGGAGATATTTTTGGTTGCCACAACTGGGGAGGGGTGTGCTATTGTCATTTAGTAGGTAAAGGCCTGGGACATTGTTAAATATCCTGCACATGCACAGAAGAGCCCCATGCAAACAAAGCCCAAGATGTCACTAGTGCCAAGATTGAGAAACTCCCAGGTGGTGGGCTGAAATTTTTCCTTTTTGATTGCATTTTTTAGTTCTTTTACAGAGACTTGCTCTGTGTCTAAAGACATAATGGGTGCCACCACTGACTGAATTTGTGCAGTGGTTCTCACACTCTAGTTTGCACATAAATCACATGGAGAGTTTGTTAAAATGCAGAGTACTAGGTCCCATCCTCAAATAATTTATTTTAGCAAGTCTTAAACGGAGCTGGAAATCTGTACTTTTAATAGGCCCTCCCCAGCCTCCACCATGATTCTAAGGCATTTGGTCTTCAGATTACACTTCTTAAGGTCTTGGTTGTCAAACTTGGCTTCATATTTGAATCACCTGGGGAGGCTGAAAATGATGATGTCTGGGCCCCACCTGCAGAGATTATGATTTAATTAATCTGGATGTGGCCTAAGCATCATGAATTAAAAATCTCAAATGATTCTAATATGTAGCAAAGTTTAAGACTCACTAATTGAGGCAACATTCATTTGGGCCAACTTTTAAAACTAAACCCATTTTCTCAAAAGAGAGAGAGAAAGAAAAGGAAAATGTGAGCATGTTCAGCTGGCTGCATTTGGCGATCATAAAATCCACAGATGTAAATTGCTATATCTTCTAATTTTTAAATCAGCTCCTAAGGTTGCAGTACTTAATTTTCACCATAATATTTTTAGTATTCATTCTAGATGACATTTAGATTAGCATCACTTTGGTCACTATCCCACAGTGACAAGGCAATCAAACAGCTCTGATGATTGCAAGTTGCGTCAATGTTCCTTGGATCCCTTTATTATTGGGATTGAAATTTTTTCTCATTTACATTATTATTTAACATTTCTTGAATGCCAGTGCTGCTCTTCACATATGGCCTGCATAGAAAGTACATTGTATCAGCAATTAACAAATCCATAATGCCAACCGCCCCAATCCAAAGTAAGCTGCATAGATTAATGAGTCTGCAAGGAGATGTAAGAGGACAGGAATCCTAAAAATCTCTGAAAATGTGTCCAGTGATTCTTTAGAGAGATGTGTTTGGTGCCAAGGTGCTGCCCATGTTCAGAGATCATATGATCCCTGTAGGTTAGGATTTGAGTAATTGAACAATCATGTGCAACTCACTTTTCTCCTCTGTTACTCCGTCCGGGCCCCCTAAGGCAGTAAGTGGTTCCATCCACCCAGTAGCCTAAGCCAGAACCTCAGGAGTCATGCTTGACTCCTCCTTCTCCCCCAGCATGTCACAACAATTCAATTACCATGCCCTGTCGATGCTCTTAAGTAGCTCTCGAGTCCATCCATTTCTCCCTCTCTTTAATCCACTGCCATAGCTCAAGTCTCTATCTTCTCTCCTCTAGACCAGAGCAATTGCCTTATTGACTGTGTCCTCACCTCCCATGTTGGGCCCTCACTCCCAGTCTATGTCACATAATGGTTCCTTTTATTTCTTATTAGAGGATGCTTACCTAGCAGTAAAGGAGTAATCTATATTTTTTCTTTCGCTCTAATCTCTCTCTCTCTCGCTCTCTCTCTCTCTCTCTCTCAACACACACACACACACACACACACACACACACACAGAGAGGATGCTTACCTAGCAGTAAAGGAGTAATCTATATTTTTTCTTTCGCTCTAATCTCTCTCGCTCTCTCTCTCTCTCTCTCTCAACACACACACACACACACGCACACACACACACACAGGCACACACACACAAAGACATTATGTCTAGTGCTTTTTGACTCTTCTTCCCTCAAAGAGAAAAAACAAAAACTGTGTAGCAGGGATAGCTCTGTATTGCTTACCTCTGAATATAGCACTTTATATAGCAGGCAGGCATGGATGGGAGATGACAATGATCCCACATTCTTGGTCTCATGGTGCACACTGACACAGGCATTATTGCACTTGTGAACATGAATGTGTTGCTGGTTGTCCTTCTGGCTCTGAGCAGGTGTTGGCATTGCACATGGCTGAGTCATGCTCTCTAAATTCTAAAGAACCACCTTTACTTAAGAGGAACTACTTGGAAGAGAGAGGAGGAAGTCTTCAAACAAATTTCGGGTAAAAGTTGACACCCCAGATGTCCAAGGAGAAATTCTCTTTAGAGCTTGTCTCCTTTTAACCCATGTGACTCTCTTCCTGAAGAAAACTTGCCCCATGAGAACACATTTTCCAACCCAGACATGAAATCTTGTGAAATGTGCTGAGTTATCTATCCCATTGGTGCACTCTTTCTGGCCCATGACAAATCATCAAGTAATGTGCATTTTCTTTTTAAAATTCGAACAATACATCTTCATCCTATGGTAACTGAATTTATGGGTGCAAAACCGTATTTTCAAATGTCATGCCCCTTTTTCAGGCTTTTTTTTACCAAAAAGCCATACATATTACAGATCTGACCACTCAGAGGTCTGTACTTATTCAGGGTAAAATCTAAAGCCTAAATATCTATGTTTATCTAGAAATAAAGAAACCCATCTCTTCTTCTCTTATTCTTTAAAGTGAAAAATCTATGTAATACCAATTTTGGAAATTGGTCCTTCTCTTGGGGAAAAAGAAAAACGCATGCCTGGCTGCATTTTACATCATTTCTCTAATCATCTGTTGGGTTCTTGCTTCATTGAGTACCTGGACTGAGCTCACTTTGTCTAATGTCCTTGTGCCAATAGCATGCATATTCTTTGTGATTGTTCAGTAGGGAGAGACTTCTCAACCACTCCCATCTTCATAATAGGGTGAGTGACACCTTCTGATACTGTTGTGTTATAACTACAAGTTTAGAAAATTGTAAACAGGTCAGAAAAGACCTCATCAGTATATTTTTGCCCCCTCCAAGCCTCTTTTTTTTTTTTGAAATTGACTGACAGCCAACCCCAAGAAGCTACAGTGCACACTTATAAGGTTGTAGAAACTGCTTGTTGTTGCTTCCTATTTTACTCTGTGTGATACAAACAATTTGATATATTTGTTTTAGCAGCGTGTCTGAGCCCCAGGGCGTCAGGGCATAATTAAAGGGCACGGGCTGGAAGGAAAGGAGAGGGAAGGGGTGAGGCTGGCTTTCATAATGAAGCAGTGACTATGGGATGTGAGAGACCTAATTATAATTTATAATTAACCTAGGATTATACAAACCATCCAGATGAGCAAGCAGGGATGTCTCCTTTTGAGAGGATAATGCTTTGGTGCTATTTTGAATTTGTAGGTATTAACCATTTGAAAGAGACAAAGGAAAATATCCCACACTAGGATAAATTCAAACGTATCATTCTAAAACTTGTAAAGATAAAGAGTTGCTGGGAGTAGTCAATTAAAAATAAAAGGTCAGAGGTTAACAGAGGGCGTTTGGTCTAAATGTCCTATTTAGGCAGCTTTGCCAGGAACATCTTCCTGTGAAGTTATTCTGTCCCACTCTGGCCCTTTAAGCTCTCATGTTTCTGGGCTGGAACAATTTAGTAGCAAGTAGGATTCGGTTATCATGCTTGTTTAAGGACATTTTCATGGATCCATAATGCGGTCTGCAGGCATGCATCCATTTGGAGAGAGAGAATATATCATGTTTACGGTGCCTGCACCAGCATATGTGGACATTTGCATTTGGAGATGAAAGTATATTCCCTCTTCAGCTGGAGTTTTACCCCTTGTTGGTAGTGATTGGAGACTTAAAGCTGGCTGTATGCAGAGCAGCAGACCGGACACTCTTTCCTCTTCTGTCAAATTCATACATTTCTTTTTACACCTACATTCTGCACTTAATCACCAGATAGAGGCAATATCAGAACACATCAGTCATTGTAAGCTTTGAATTAATTTAGAATCCTGACCTTCTTGAAAAGAAATCTTACCTTTCAAAAGGAGGTCTTGTAGCCCAGCTTTCACCAAAATGTGGAGAAACATGCTAGCAAGATAATTAAATGCTAGGAATCTGTGTGCTCACCTGGGTGTGTAGCAACAATTTAATGACCCCAAAGAGGTAAATTCATTTCACAAAACACATGGCAGCTTGAATTCTTTGAGTAGATTGTTCACACTTAATTTCAAATATCAAAATAAAATGTTTCACATTAAAAACCCAGTACTTAATCGTATTGGATTAATCCTACAATAGACATTAATTAATAAGCTCTAGCTCAGAAGCATTTGGGGAAAGGGAGAACAATTTGCAGTACCAATAACTCAAAAAATGGATAGCTGGGTTATGGTAGTTTCAATTTGATGGGGAAAAAAAGAAAGAAAGAAAAATGGAACTCTAGATATATTATTATTTGTGACATGGCTCAAGATGGGAGACTGTGAGGAGAGTGAAGATGACAGAACTGGTGCTAACCACTGTGACAAGAACTTGAAGAGCAGCCGACATGACATCTCTCCTATCATGCTGCCAAAAATGTCAACTTTGTGAAGGACAGTGAGAAAATGGTTTGCCGAAAATTTGAAAGGTGGATTCCGGAGATGCCTGCCGTGTCAGATGCGATATAGTCTGCTGTGGCTGGAGAGACCCACTTCTGGCCCCAGTGATGGCCTGCAGGTGGTAGAGCTTCCAGTCTCCGGCAAGGCTCCAAAAATGACTGCACTTGACCTGCATATTGTCTCAAGTTTGCAGGATCATGATATACAAGAAGTGAGTTGTTAGCCAGTGTGCAGTTAGGTGGATGGAACCAGAGACCAGGACTGGATTTCCTCTGTGTGTGTGTGTGTGTGTGTGTGTGTGTGTGTTTCTAAAGCTAGGTTCAAAGGCATCTTCTACTAAAATCGTGGGCACGGGGAAGGAGGAGATACGTGCTTTATGAACTTACATCACATTCAATGTAAGTAACAAAAACTAACTGGATCATCTAAGCAAAAGGGAGTTTATTGGGATGATGCTGAGAACCTCAAAGAAAGGGAGGGGGACACTGGAATCAAGGCATCTACAGAAGAATAGGAAGCAGAACCAAAGCAGTCATTCTTAACCCTTAACTAAATGTTAGAATAACCCGGAAAAATGCCAATATCTAGGCCCCACTGCAGACAAACTGAATCATAGTTTTGAGGGTAGGGCTTCTGACAGTTCTAAGGTGCAGTCAGAGTTCAAGAACTCACAACCTATGAGGACAGACTGGTTAAGGCACAGCTGCTGAGACAAGCAAATTCTACCTGTTTCTGCCAGCCCCAAATCATTTACTCAATTTAGAGATTCCAGAAGAGAGTGTCCAGGTGACTGAGCTTAGGCCATAGTCCAGCTTAGATATACAGTGGCCATGAAAGGAGGAACTGGCCTCTAAGAAGCCCATTAGCGTCCATAGTGGGAGAATAGGCACTTTAATTTGCCCTTCCCAAAAGTACCCAGAGTGTGGCCAAAGTCATTTCTCCAAACTCAGGGGCTGTTAGGAAGTAGCAATGGATGCAGAGGCCAAAAGCAAGAGAGGCAGGACGTGCACAGCTGGGACTTTAGAGGACCAGAGATTCAGGCTCCTTGACATGTGTTCTGCATAAAGACACAGCTCAGCCTGGAATTTTCTAACTAGAAATTTAAAATCCAGCTCCATCCCTCCTCTCTCTCATTTTCTGTGACTCCTTAAGGGTTAAAAGTATTGAGAAAGGAATAAGATGCAGAGCCAGTTTTATGACAATTATAGAATCACCCTCAAATGTTTCCAGAAAAAAAAATTTGTGGCTTCTGAAAGACACCAATACAGGTCTATTATTTATTTTGCAACTAGCACTGCTTGGAATAGCACTTCGGAAACAGTACAAATGCCACTTTTGGAAAAATCGATAGTTCAGTAAGTGGACCATGTACTTCTTACAGATCTCTGGTTCCAGATCTGCTCCAATCTAAGGCAAATTGGGAACCGTGAATCAAACATACCCTTTCAGACACTGGAAGAGCCACCCACTGAAAATTTTTTTGCTCTAGAACAGTGGTTCTCAAAGTGTGGTCCTGAACCAGCAGTGCCAGCTGTACCAGAGAACATGTTAGAAATGCAGATTCTCAGGCCCCATCCCAGACCTACCAAAGCAGAAAATCTAGGGTGGGCCCAGTAACATAGGCTGTCACAAGCTCTCCAGGTGATTCTGAAGCACACTCAAGTTTGAGAACCACTGCTCTAGAAAAAGTATTTTATTGCTTCTGTGTAAAATAGTGCTCTCCAAAACATTTAGCCAAGATTTTTCAGTTAGTTGCTCTATAGAGATCTATCTAAACCTGTGCAATTACATTGACAAATTACAGGGATCCACAGAAAAGATATTGATGTTTGACAGAATTTTCAGGAATAATTATGTGAAGTCAAACCAAAAAACTATACTTTTGCTTTTCAGCTGATATAATCTATGATCTTTGACAAGTTATGTTATTCCTGTGTGTCTCTTCCTCAGTTTGCAAAACAGTATCCTCTGTTACAAATACCATTTCAGAGTAATTCTGAAATTACTGTTTGTAATAGCAATTACAGACAAATTTATATTTGATGTCAAAATCATAATTTGTTTTATCACCTATTTTTGTTGGTGAACTCAGTACTGTGTGCCCTACAGACTTAATAAGGTTAGCTTGTTTATTTTAAAATAATACTACTCATACTGATATGGGCAATCATGAAGCAAATTTAAGAGACTTCAACAATAATTTTTATTTCCTTTTTTTGAATAATGAGAATAATGGTGTTCAGAAAGTAGTCCAAGGAGAGGTTATCAGAGAAGTAGACGCTGCTGTCTAATACCTTTAATAATCGCAAATGTGTACTATCAGGACAAAAAGAAAAAAAATCATGATCAAATTTTATCTTTCAAATAATATACTTGTAGTGAGAATTAGCTGAGAAGACCAGGCACACACTGAATGTTCAGTTTTTATCATCTCAAATGCAAATGAAAAAGCTGCCTTCTGATTGCCTAATTGCTTTAAAAAGCTTGTTGGGTATGAATGAATGATTTTATTCACAGAGATTTATCTCCTAATTATGGCCACAGACATCTCTGAACTGTCCATGTTAAATAGTTTACATGCTTTTGCCGTGATCTATAAACCCCTCCCTGAACTATAAATTATATTTAATAGCATTTCTCTCTGGATTAATTCTCTACTAAGAAAAAAAAAATGCTTTGAATGGCTTCCTTTCCCCCCAATCAAGTGTGCGCATGCACATGCCAATCACATAAACAAATGTGTGTTCAGTGCATTAGCAAGCTGAATTTTGTGTAAACAAAACTCAAAAGCCACAGCTAAAGAAAGTGGTAGATTATAACAGAAACATGAGAAGTTACCAAAGAAAATGTCACATATTTTGTGGGGGCAATGAATTCACCCTGAGATTTAATTACAGATTCGTGGGCATTTCATGTAAAAAAATAAATATATAAATAAAAATTTTAATAAACTTTGTAAATGAACATTTGAGATTTTTCCAGAAAAGGTGAAAATAAGGACACGTTCCTAGATCCCACAACCTACCTGATATTTATCATTTTGCCTTCTTTCTTTAAGTTTGCAGGAGTGTGAAGAAATGGACTGAACAAGATTTTACTGTTTCGGGGGGGGGGGGTTTTGTAAGGGGGGGGAGGGGAAGTTTTCTCATTTTTTCAAATAGGACATTTTTATTATTTAAGAAGAAGTGTAGCTGACCAATTAACCCCTAACAGGAGGTACATTGCTATCATTTGCCAAGTCTTTTGTGCAGTCAGACTGGTCTAGTATAAAGGATTTTCCCAACTTATGCTGGATCTTTGAGAAAGCCTATAAATAAGACCATTTGTTTGGTCTCAAGATGACTTACATTTGCAAACTGAAGAATGTTCCAATAGAAGTTTCATGGTGACACACCAATCTGCAAACTGGCTCAGCCAGTAGTCAAAACAAGTCACTACGAGATCTGGGAAGCTGAAGCCTTTGAATGGGTCAGATTATCCAGCATCTAATTTGGCACAGATAAATTTCGGCTATAAAAATGAAGCCTCTCTTTATGTTTTCAACTTGAATGGTCCATAATAAATAGGGAAAATGCGTATGCACTTAATGGTGACACAGAATGGGAATACTGTGATTAAACTAAATCACTTATTTTTCCTAGGGCCCTTCTTTTTATTACAATTAGCGATAGTTTGCTAAGATGAAAAACATGTGGCTGTTGTTCAGTTAATACATGAGTGCTTCAATTAATTTGAACACCTATAATTATAAGCTGGAAACTAAACCATTTAAGAACTTTTAACACCGGGCAAGACAGACACTTACAAGGCACCTGATTTTCATAGGAATTTGTGTGCATAATCCAAGGGTCTCAAACCCAAGTGCCTAAAAGAGAGACAGGTAATGCAAATTAGAGATGTGGACCAGGTGAGTGCCTGCCCCAGATAAGGAAGAAACCATTAGCATGTGCCTATTAATAATGCCAGCTGTTCTGAATTCTCAAGAGAAACTGGAAATCAGAATTGCATTATAAAGCCATCCTAATTTTTTAAATGTTGGCAACTAGTTAAAATTTTTTAAGAATCTGTGAGCCAAACGGAACAGGTCTAGGAGATGGACTTAACCTTCAAGTCACTAGTTTTGTACATTTCACCATTTCAGAAAAAATGAGCTCCAGTTCTGCAAGTGTCTCCAAAATGATAACCTCAAAACATCCCCTTTAGAAGCCAGCCCTGAATAGCAGGGCTTCTCCTTAGGTTACATCTATCATTGTAGTTGTTTCTTCTAAAATGGACAGTTTCCTCCTGCTAGAGATTTGATTTGATGGTGTCAGCATATGAGGTTCCCGTCACTTCATGACATGTCTTCTTTCAGGCCTGATGGAATTGGAACTGTGACTGTTGAAGAAAAGGAACGTTTTGAAGAAATCAAAGAGAGACTCCGAGTTCTGTTGGAAAATCAGATTACACATTTTAGGTAAGGATATGGGGTTTAGGGGCTTTTTAAAAGGATAGGACTGGGAAGGGGTAAATAAAGGGCTTGATTTTCCAAAACTGTAAATCTATCAAAGACACATTGGATATTTAGAAATAACTGAATGGAAAAAGCAATGGGACATGGTTTTGCAGTAGCCAGGAGACTTTGAATTCTTAAGTTCACTTTATTTCCACTAGCGAAACAAAGCCTTTCTTGTGCGAGCTGTCCTTGGTCATCAGTGTAGTATAAAAAGTTTAATTTGCAGCTTCTTCAAGGTTCCTAAATAAAACAGTAAAAACAAAACAAAACAAAATCCTGTGAATCAGATCATAATGAACAGGAGAGGATGGTAGTGTTACCCATAAGAGACTCTCCACCTTCTCTGCTGTCTCAGAAAAAGAACTAGCTGGCTATGTGGAGAAAGAAAGAAACTCAGATCAGCCTGGGAGGATTGAATCCTCCCCCCATACTGGAGACATCCTGCAGATCTGCAGATCTGCACTTACGCCTTACACCGCATAGCCTACTTCTTTCTTGGAGCAAATTAATAATAACACAAAAATAGCAATAGCATTTATAGTACTCCCTATTTATTAAATACTTCCTGTCTGCAGGTACAGGACGGGAGGCTGGAGAAGTATTAACTCATGTTTTTATTCTCAGAACAACTTTGTAAGGTAGTTATTATAATCCCCTTTTTAAAAAGGAGTAAACTGAGGCTGAGAGCGGTTAAGGAACTTGCCCAAGGACCCCCAGCCGGCAAGTGGAAGAAGTGGGGTGCATGTATAGGATAGTCTGAGTTTAGGTAGCCCACACTGGTTTCTCTGTACCATGAGGAACAGTGTTCTGATGGCCTGTGACAGCCTGAAATAGTCAAGTGGTACCTGGCAGAGTTCTATCTGTGCCATCAAAATCCTCCTGGATAAACTTTTATTGTTCACACACTATGTGTAAAATGCATTTCTAATAGCAAAAGGTTCAAAAACAGTAAACAACCATGAGCAAGTAAAGACAGCAGAATTATGAATTTGCTCTAAATAAACTCCTCTATTTCATATATTCATCCTTTAGGAATTTAATTATGTGTGTTTGAACTTCAGCCTGTTTCAACTAATATTTTTTTTAATGCTGGTCACCATAATAATCTTACAGTCACATTTGAACTTCTCCTTCACAATAGAAATCTAAACAGAGCTTTATGTCATCACTTCAATATTCCTTTCTGCTGCAGACATTTGCAGAGTCCCTCTTTAGTCATTATTCACACATACACATATATACATTATATACACACATATATGGTGTGAATTCAGATTAACATAACACAGTGCGACAAAATAAAAAGCATTTTCCATTCCTCAGAGAGTTGCTATAGGAATCAGATTTCAGCATATTTCATGCTAAAATGTAATAGATTTGGGCAACCTGAAGAATTTTATGTCTTTTTTAGGTATTGCTTTCCATTTGGTCGACCTGAAGGTGCATTAAAAGCCACTCTCTCACTCTTGGAAAGGGTAAGAATGAAAGTGAAAGATATATCACATCTACAAAGAGAAATGAACATAATTGTAATGAAATACCGTGATTGAATGACCTAGTTTGTAATTTTTAGAGGATCTGTTTGCCATCCATCAAATATCAGAATAAGAGCGAAGAGACTGCTAAAATTCTAGATATTTTATCTCCAGACTCCCAAATAGTTAGGATATGTTGAAGATGTTCCTAGCCCTCCCCTGATTCATGAACAAGCTTTACCATCCTAACTGCATTGTGATTCTAGTGCTCTCTCTTTACCATGGCTCTCTATCAGTAGTAAGTTGCAGGAGGCATTCATAACTAAGTTTAAACTTGAACTCCTTAAGAAATATAAATGAGTAACACATTGTTTAAAACTTTGTAGTAATCCCTTTTTTTCTACCTAAAGGTCTTGATGAAAGATATTGTTACCCCAGTGCCACAAGAGGAGGTTAAAACAGTAATTCGTAAATGTCTGGAGCAGGCTGCTTTAGTCAACTATTCTCGGCTCTCAGAGTATGCCAAAATCGAAGGTGAGGCTCCCTTCTGCCCCCGGTTTTGAATTTAAATTTTGGTATGCCTCCCTGGGGAAGTTTTATTCTTTTCTGATGGGCACCAGAAAACAGTGATCCACCTGAGTACATTAAGCTGAAACCTGATGAAACTTGAAATGTGGAAGCTTCCTTGGCTATGACCAAATAAATGAATTTTAAAAGACAAGACAGGAACTCAGGAAACATCCTTGGTAGGGAAAGAATATTGAATATAGGATGTTATCAGATAACTAAGTTCCTTTTGAGAGTCTGCGTTGGCCCTAAGTATCTGCTCTGTGGCTAATGTTTTCCTATGAAAGAGTTCTGAAGGTTTTCTACCTTCTTTACATAGAGAAAAACGAAGCAGTCTGTCATCCACTGCTAATAGCATTGGAAGTAACACAAGAATTGAAGAAAGCAACATCCAGGTTTTGCTTAACTCTCTCTTGCCCCTTGAAAGCAGCTTGTCTTTTGGTAGCGTTTCAAACTTGATGGCAGGTTAATGTTGAGCCACCTCTGATGGCTCCAGGTTGGCTTTAGATCTCATTCATTCTTGTTACTCCAGACCTAGGATGCTTGTTACCACTGCCCTCTCAAGCTTTAGGGAAGCGGTCACTGGTGACCAGGTAATCATCACAGGCGCTTTGACTAAACTCTACTTGAGAAGATATGGTTCTTTGGGGCCTATTCATTCACAAAGGTATTAATCGCTTTTCATTGTTACCCTGTTGGCTGCTATAGGGTGATTTGAAAACCACACCCAACTTGACCAGTGGTGTAAGTGTATAAATGTGGAAGTTCTGTGTGCAAAACTCGATGTGTCCGCATTCTGGAATCTGATGTTCTCTCACACATGAAACATGACACCAACTAAAACCAGCAAATGTACATTGTCTACCTCAGGACAACTGGGAAAACAAAAAACAAAACTGACCAACCACCCAGACCCCATCATTTACCCTGCCAACATCCTTGTTTCCTTAGAGAATTAGGTTAAGATCATGTCAAATTCACAGTGTTTGTACATTACATGTTCGCCCTCTCTCAATTTTGTCTGTCTGACAATGCAAATTGTGTACCAGTGGTAATGAATTCATTGTTATGCATCCAGGGAGAAACACTTAAGAATTGGGCACTAAAAGGATGTTTATCAACTCTTGACTTGGTAATGAGTGACAAAAATAAAAGAATGAGAAGATCCTGAAAGGGCTGTATTAGCAAATAATTGTTCCAGCATTTACCGTCCCAGGACATGATGATCGGTTGTATTTGGTAAAGTCAACCGGGTACCTAATAATTTGAGTCAAGGCCAGAGATGGGATGGAAACACGAAACGTTCAGTTGCCATGGCTGCTGCCTGATAGGTCTTGGTCTAGCTATTTCTAGTCTTTTGGTATGATCTGCTCTCTTCTTTCAGATAAATATATCCAAAATCAAACTTTAAGATCTGTAAGTAAAAATGCATTCATTTCCAAAGTAGATCAGCTGGTCTGTAATTTCCTTTTGTGCCTCAATTCTTCTTGGTTGTGTTAATTATCTTTTGCACTGTGACTTTTAGGTCTGGGGATTCTTTGAAGAAACCAATCCTTTTTTTCCAACTCTCTTTTCAGAGAAGTACCTCATTCCACACTACCTGCTCTCTTCTGCTTCTCTCCTTCCTTGTCCGTGATTGGCTCAACCACTTTTTGACGTGACCTCTGCAAAAGTGGCTGAGACACCAATTTCAAAGCATGCTGGGATTGTGAATTCAGACAACCCAACATCCTCTGGCTGCATGTATCAGGTTTTCTTTCATGAACATAGTCCACCATAGGCTGAGACATTGCAGCTTAAAGATATTACTACCAGACAACTTTCTTTTACAATGCTCTGTTACTAGCCTCAGAAAGAAAATCTTCCATTTTTACATTTGAGCCCCTCTGTGAGCATTAACAGCTTGGTTATCTGAGAATTTTGGAAAGAAGTTGTAGTAATATTGCTAGAGACTATGTTTATGAAGAAATACCTCAAGAGCCTTAGATACTAAAGTCTGAAGTCCTTAGTATCTTGGAGCCTTAAATCAATGAAATTCTGTTTCCCCTTACTCATGATGTTTTTGGTCATTGTATTCTTGCAAACAACTTTAGAGAAATGCGTAAAATCATGGTCACAATCTTTCTCGTGACTCACGGCATGCTGAATGGTTAATCCAGTAGATTTCCAATTTTGAGACTCCTTTTTCTTTTATCCCGTATTTATCCCAAAATACTCTGTGGCTATTTTCCTTTGAGCTAATGTAACGTTTTCCTCTAACCTGTGACCTTTAACCTCTTTACCTCTGACCTAAGCCTCTTGCATGCCCAAATCCTCTTTTATAGGGAAAAAGAGAGAAATGTATGAGCATCCTGTCTTCTGCTTGGCCTCCCAAGTGATGGATTTAACCATTCGTGAGTACCTACCACCTCCTCACCATGCTGTCTTCACTCTTTCTGTTCTCATTATTTCAAGAAAATCCAGATCCAAACCAACTCACTCTCCTTGCTTCAAGTTTTTTAGCATTGGCTTGTCTGTTGGTTCTGTCTGTGAAACCCAGTGTGAGAAGTCCAGTCACTTTTTATCAGCCTGAAACAGGTTAGACAATTAAGCCATTTGTTTGTGATAAACTCAGATTTGTCTGTAAGTTTTTCAGTTATTCTGTCTGTGACCTGAATGCATTTTTACTTTGCTTGTGTGTAACCCTAATTTGTAAAGTGCTTGTCACTGGTACACAATCAAAAGGTAGCAGCTAGGCCGGGGAGCAATGGGTTAGGTGTCAGATGAAGGACATTTGGGGCAAAGTCATGCCTTCTTTTCCATGTTTAAGATGTCAAACTGTTATGGGTATGAGATCACACGACGTGGTCCATTCTCTATAAATATTAGATCTTCTATGCCTCCTGTCTGTTCTCTCTCAAGCTGGGAAGCTTTTCCTTATTCTCTCTGGAGATTTTGACTTGTCCTTGTCCTCTAAGCTCTGGCTAGAACATATGACTTAATTGTCACTTGGAGAGTTTGTTTATGTTTCATAGCTTGATTTCACATTAAACTTAATTTTACTAATTTTCTATTTGTGCAGCATTTTCCACCTCTGTGAAGGAGCCTTTTTTTGCTGGCCCCCACACTTCGGGGCGGTGGGAAGCCAAGGGAAACCTTTTCTTTCCAATATCATGTATCACACATAAGTGGGGGGCATTTTGGTCCACTTGCTCATTAATCCTGCATATGTGTTCTTGTTTCTCTCTCTCTTCTCTCCTTGTTGTGCTCTCTCTTTCAAATAGAGAATCAAAAGGATGCAGGTGAACCAATTGTATATGCATTATAAATTATCAGGACTGTTGAGTTATATTCGGTTTTGGTTTTTGTTTTTGTTTTTTAATAGCTCCTTAAGGTATGTACTCCCAGAGTTGCAATGATACTTAAGGAGTTAATTTGTGCTGTCTAAATACATCTCATGCCCATTTGATGTTGACCTTTAATGAGTAGAATTTCTGTAAAGGCATAAGCTTTGAAGGAACATAATTCTGGTTTGCTGCAGAGCTTCATTTCATCTTTGGTTTCAGGATTCCAGTGATTTGGCCTCATTTGTGTTTAGAAAAAAAAAAAAGTTAGTGAACCTAATGAATCTTCCTTTTTGTTTTTCATTTCTTTTTTCTGTTTTCTACCCGATTGAGAAGTTTGTGTTTGCTGATGAATGTTTATCAGCCAAGACAGAGAGAAGTTGTGTCTATGTTGTTCTTGTATGTATTGTGTTATAAAGCAGCACGGACAGGGTGACTGAACAGGGGCTGTTGCTGAATTTTTCACTAGAGGAAAGCTCTTAGAAAGTTCTCTGGCTTTGGAAATTTTCTTCTTGTTTGGTCCCAAAACTTCGGAGCCTATTTTGAGGAGAGATCTGACTTAAAACTTTAATAAATGTACAGTGTAGATTATAGTTTTTAAGGTCTAAATAAATGATTCTTAAAAAATAATTCTCATTTAACCAAAGTTAACAGATGAGTGTATTTCAGAACAATTCAGAAAGCATTTTTGAGCACATGCCAAGCACTAGGCTAGAAATAAGTATTTGAAGACTCACAAACCTATGTTCAGACACATGAGCCTTTCTCTCCCAGGTAGGGAAGGTATTCATTCATTCATTCCCTCACGCATTCATTCATTAGACAAATGCTTAGTGGGAGCCTACCCTGTAGCAGGTAGGGTGTTAAAAGCAGCGAACTATGTAAACAAGAGGGAAACAGCTGTTAGCCTTATAGCATATGTGCAAATACGTGCATATGTGTAAATTACAAATTCAGTACACTGCACCACCTATTGCTAGAGTTATGTGTAAGAGGGATGGGGCATTGTCAGAAAACCACAGAAGTCTTCACAAGGCGGTAAGACTTGAACTACATCTTGAAAAATGAATTGGAATCAATTAAGGGGAGCTAGAATTGGGGAGAGAAAAGGCATCCTAGATAGGGAGAGTAATATGTGCCAATACATAAAACCATATAGTTAATAAAAATAACTAATACTTCTTTGATGCATATCATATGCCAGGTATGATTCTAAGTGCTTTATATGTATTAACTCATTAATCCTCAAACCCCCTTATGAGAGAGATATTATTATTATTTCCATTGTAGAGATGAGCAGACTGATGCACAGAGAGCTTTGGAACACGCTCTTGGAAACCTAAGTGGCAGGGCCAGAATCAGAGCCTAGGCAGAGGCTTCACTCTTAACTACTCTGTAATTCAATGTGGCTGCAAAACAGGATGAAAGTGTAGCAGTAATGGGTGCTGATGATGGCAAAGTAGGCAGAGGGCAAATCTCCAAGGCCTGCATATGCCATAATAATATAAAGCTCAGACTGTATCTCTTGTCCCAAAGGTTCTTAACCTGACATCTATGCCAAGCTTTGACGTGTATGGATTTTTCAGAGGAAAGATTCCACAGGCATCATCTCCAAAAGAGTCAGAGAGCCACTTAAGACTCTTTAAGCAAGGGGTGGTTTAGTGATTAACACTTCACAAAAATCACACTAGCAACAATGGACAGAAAGGACTGAGAGGAGGAATAGAGTAAAACTGGATTTAAAAATTAAGGTCAAAGTTAAGGTTTGAAGCTTGGTACGTTCAAGGCCTCTTTCAAGCATATCTGGTCTCAAATACAATCATAATCATAATTACTTCTTTTCTTCTTTAAATGTTTCTTACAGACCTTTAATTTTTTTTTCTTACTCTCCCACTCTCTTTTCAATTTTCTTAGAGCACAAATACATGGATGGGTATGAACAACCAGCTGTATAGAGGTGGCAGGGCACTGCCAGAGTTCCATGTGCAAATTAGGGTGGGATAAAATGCTGGGGACTGGAATATGGACAGCTATGGAGTCCCTTAGTCAGGCTGTACTTTGAGAGTCTACAGGACTCTGCAGATGGCATTTTGGTGGACTTATGCTTTCTGTCTGGTGGCATTATTAGAAATTAAATGTTCCGTTTAATTACAGTATCTCAAAAAAAAAAAGATGCCAAAGGCTGCTAGTCTATGAAAGAAAAGCTGTGACTCCTGCAAATGCATTCTATTATTTTAAATACATTTCCATGTAAACCATCACACATTCTGAAGCAAGCTCTGAGAAAGTCTACACTATTACTGTTTTTTGCCCCAGTTCTTGACTAAATATTTGCATAATTTTCCGAGCATCATAAAAATTCCACTGGAATTTGAAATAAGACAATTTTTTCATTCAAATATGCCAAAGATTTGCAAAATTAGACACATAATGATTCATAGATAGATAATTTAAACAGATGTGAACAGACAGAAATAGGTAGGTGAGTAGGTAAATAGATGGACAGATGGATGGATGGATGAATAGATGGATGGATGGGTGCATGAATGGATGGATGGTGGGTGGATGGATGGATGGACAAATGGATGGATAGTTGAATAGACAAATGTAAACAGACCAAAATAGATAGCTAGATATGCACGTAGGTAGACAGATGGATAGATGGATGGATGAATGGAAAGTAGGTAGATGGATGGGTAGATGAATGGTGGGTGGGTGGGTGGGTGGATAGATGGGCAAATGGACAGGTGGATGGACAGATAAGGATAGAGAGAGAGAGAGAGAGAGAGAGAGATGCCACCTATGGGCCCAGGCACTGTACTAAGAACTTTACATGACGGATCTGATTCAATCTTTACATTAGTCCCATAAAGAAGGCTTTATTATTGTTCCTTTTACAGATAAGGGAGCTGAGATTCAGCCAAGATAAGTGTCTTTCTCAAGCAGGATTTGAACTCAGGTCTGTCTAATTTCAAACATCATGCTTTTTTGTTTCTTTCTACCATGCAGTCTTTCCAGCTGATGTGGTAGGTACTTGAATGATATCCATTCATTCAGTGAGTAAGGTCAAAAGTACCCACAATTTTTAATATAGGAAGACTACCAAATAGCAGAACAGTCCTTTCTAGGACCAGATCATTGCCAAAATCTTTACATTGTGACATCTCCCCCCAGGCAATTGAGATTCCCTGAGATTGCTAAGGAGCTGAGGACTTTTTTTCTCCTCAATTGACAGAAACCTTCTAGGGCATGTCAAATCCACCCAAAGGACTTCCAAGCAAGTTTTGTGGTGTTGAGGTTCTGTATATTTCCCTATCTCCAGTCAAATTTCCTACAGGTATAAGGCCTGTTGAAAGAGAGAAAGAGACAATCAAGCTCACAATACCCACCAACATACTGTGCAAAGCCACCCTCCCTGCTTTCTTCCCCAAGGGACCAGTGAGGGTCCAGGCCTTTCTACCTGCAAGATCCAGGCCTTTCTACGATGAGGACCAATTCATGCTTCATGTCTTATACATGAGGGGCTAAGTGTTTCTCTTTTCATGTTTTTTGTTTCTAATAAGCTCTCAGGTGGTGTTGAAGTTCCTGGTCCAGGGATTGCATGATGGGTGTCTATGGAATATAGGAGGTAGTTGAATTATCTTTTTATGATAAATTTTAAATAAAACATTGCAATCTAGTTCCACATATATTTGTTAAATACCTGCTCAGTTCCAGGAGCCGTGCCAGGCACAAGGGGAGTACACAATAAGCAAAAGCAATCATGGTCCTCACCCTTGTGGAGCATGCAAAAAAGTAGAAAACAAAGCATGAAACAAGCAACTACAGTCTAATGACGATAATACAGGCAATGCAAGGTGTCACAGGAGTGCAGTACAAGGGGATTTCACCCAAGCCAGGGTCCTTGATGCATTGCAGAGTGGAGGATAGTGTCAGAGGAGGGCATGATGGAGGTCAAGGGCTATGCCCCCATGAAGAACTGACTGGGGTGGTCCTTGCCTTGCTGCAGTATTTGCTCCTATTCATCACCCCTCGAGATGCCCCAAGATCTGGCCCAGGAGAGCTTGTGGCCATGTATGTGGAAGCTTATTTGGGGACTGGGCAGATATTTAATAGTACTATTAAATCAGTACTCTTGCCAGTGACTATTTGAAAAAAAAAGAAAAAGAAAAAGAAAGAAACTCTCAAGTAGTTCATGCAGGAAAAGGGAACTTTTTGGCCCATGTAGGTAGGAAATCAATGCAAGAACTGGCCTCAGGGATAAGGAATTTTAAAGTGTTTTCAGATATCCAACTGTTGGCAGGCTTCTTTAATGTAACTGGGGGTTACATTAGAGATATAACCCCCAGTTACATTAGAGGTTTGGGGAGCCACAGATAGCACCAGGCTTTTATCCTAGCTAATGACTCTAGAAGAAAACGAGCTTTCCTCTGCAAGCAATTGTATAAAATTCCAGAGAAAGGTCTCACTGGTCCTGGGTCACATGCCACTCCCTGAGCCAACCATAGGACCCATAATGGTGTAGGGTGCTGTGACTGGCCAGCACGGACTCACATGACTGCCCCTGCAGGATACATTCCTTGACATTCCCACTAGAACCACATGGAGTGGAGAAGAGGCAGTTCCCCTGAGGAAGGTCACTATACACACAAGGGCAACTAATGTCCACTAGTGTCCATCCAGAATTTAGCTCACTTTTCATAGGTACAATAGCTCAGCCCTAGGGACAGAGCCTGACTTGGAATATAAAGATACCAAATTGGAGAAGAAAAATATCACAAGAGCATTATTTCTTCCTTGTGGATACAATTTATTTAAATAAAAGGTATTTTTAATTATCCCAAGTCATTTTTAATTGCATTAAGATACCTGCAGTTATTCTCTAGCTTGGAAGTGTAAGTTATGAAGTTTAGGGTTCAGCAATCAGCTTAGTTCGTTTGTTAAGTAACCAGAGACTCTGCATAAGAAATAAGAGTTACTTTATAGTTTATACATATGCTGCAAACACAACGCATTTTCTTTTCCATGAAAGCACTGCACTGGGAAGGAACCACTAAGGATTCCCTTTCACCATATTTGAAGACCTGCCTTGGACCAGGCACTGCTTTAGCCCCTAGTAATACAGGGAGAGTCCAACATGTATACAGTTTGCTAGTATTAAGAGCCGGAAGTGCTCAAGTAGAGGTATCGACAGAGGATTTGGGCCTTTGTTATGAAGGCATTCTCTCGTTATGACATATGAAGGGATGGTTCTTGTTGTGAAGGGGATTTCTCAAAGGTTTGTGAGTGGAGCATGACATGTGCAGATGTGTGCTTTACAGAGGTCACTCTGACTGCTGATGGAGAATGAACTGCATAGGAGGAAAGGGACTGAAGACTGGCTTGGAGGCTTTAGCAACAGTTGAGGTGGAGGTGATGAGACCTGAGTCACATGTCCATGCCCTCAGCAAGAGTGTGGCACATGATCTAGTACAGCGGGAGATAAAATCAAGAGACATTTTGAAGGAAGAATGGAAAAGCTATGCTGCCTAGTTCCTTAAGTGGAGGAGACAGAGATGGCTCCAATGAAAAGAGTGGAGAAAATGATCCATGATCCACTCAACAGTCTTTATTAACATATACTTTAAACCATCTTAGACATGGAATCTTTTGAAGGCGAGTGATGGAGATTTAAGAGGATCAAGTACATGTAATGAACAGTCCCACTAAAGACATTATGTTGGATGTTAACTCTGCATGTCTTTGGTGCCTGTCGCCATCATTTTAGGAAGCAGAATGCTCTGGAAAGCATGATATGGCTATCTGCTTAGCTTTCTGTTACTATTCTAGCTCTTATCCACCTCCACCCCCAAATCATAGCAAATTGCTACAGGCTAGTTATTTTCAGTAACAGCATAATACAAAAATTGGCATCTCCAGCAACACATAGGCTGGGACTTGGTAATAAGTGGGCTTTTCATCAATCATCTCCATCTCTCATATGATATTTCAGGGCCTGGCAATTCGCTTGCTGGAACCAGAGATGGTCAGGTTATTTAAGGGCTAATTGGAGTGTCTCTCTCTCCTGGATGCTTCTCTTCCTTGGCTTAGCTGAACATGCAGAGGAATTCTCTTTTTGTTTTTCTGCAGTCACATTTAACTCTCTCTCTGGAAGCCAAGCAGATTTAATTGTGTAAACATGAGCAATGGTAATTGGGTAAATGAAGTTGGAAACCAAGGTATGATGTTTTTGTTTTGCTCTGTGAGGGGAAAAAAAATAGGGAGCTTGTTTTTCTATGGTGGCAAACCTCACTGTCAGAATTCTGGACAGACAGTTGGCAGGAGGCAATCCCTTTACAAGTTTCTCATCAAGACCCATTGAGCTGAAATATATATATGCTGCCTCGCAGGTTATGGATCAACCCAGGGGCACTTCGTTGTTTTATTAACCATCAGATCAAGTGTTTCTCTGCACAGGTTCAGTTATCTGGGTGAGAATGAATAAGGAGTTTCCATAACAATGGCACACTCAGGTAACATGCATTCATTGGAAGAGCCTTAAGGATGATTTACCAGAGATATATCTAACTTTAGGCAGTGCTGTAAGTGGAAAACTAGATTTTAACAAAATATAAAATATGGAATACTTTTTTTATATAATGAAAGGATCAGTAGTTGCCTTCTTTAAATAGCTATCATTAAAACTGTTTTCTCCAAATTCTATTTACACACAATCTTTCCCAAACAATTTAAAGAAGAAGAAATTGGCAAAGATTTTTTTTTTTTTTTAGCCCTGTATTCAAAACATCAAGGTGGTCCAGCAAGTAAAGGATCTTATCAACTCTTGCTTTTATTAGATGGTTTTGCCAGAATATTATATTTATTCATACTTCCCAATCTTTTTCTCTATTAATTTCACTATAATTCCATTTCCTATATGCCTACAATAAAATTCATTTTCCCAGTTGAAAATTCAAGCAAACCAACAAGAAAACTTGGCAATGGAGTATGTCCCTCTCATCATACAGATTGCTTTATAAACCAGAATTATCAGAAAGGAGCAGGTCAAAGGTTAATGAGACACTCATTAAAGAGAGAGAATTATAGAAGCTGATAGTGCTCTGTGCCTGTACTGAAGGAGAGGCTATTGTTATAGGATGTTTGCTGTGCTGATATTGTAAACCACATGACAGATGGGTCAAGTGCTGATTACGGTATTCTAACATTTGGAATAGCAAGTAACATATTTGATAAGCTGGCAAGTTTTTACATATGAGTCAACCCACAATATAAAAGCCACGAGAATTCCAAATTGAAAATAATTAAATGAGCTGGAAACAATCAGATACCACACATTTTCCCCAAAATGACAGATTTTGACATGTTGAAATTCCACAAAGGGAGCAAGAATATTGCCTAGCTCACTTGAACTAATAAGGGCCCTTCATCTGCTTTTGCAAAGCAATTAATTCCAGCCTTTTCACAATGTGGAGGTAGCACTAAACATTTATAAGCACCTTAGGCTTTACAGAGATCTGTCCCATACATGCTTTCTTTGCTCTTATCAGCAACCCTGCAAGGTACAGAGAAAAGATATTCATATTCTCAATTTGCAGATGAGGAAACTAAAGCACAGAGAGGTTTAAGTAGCAGGTGCAAGATTATGTAGAAAGTAAGTAGCATATGGAGGACAAGAAGCCAGCTCTCCCAACTCGTTAATACACCAAGTTCTATTTCTGGTCATCTGAAAGGAAGAAGCAGCTATTAACATATAGGCGTCATTTATTGTACAAAAGTGTATCTTCTTTCGGTCAGTGATGCTGCTGCCTTCATTCACATATATCCATGTGGATAAATTATCAAGTATTTGCGTTTAGTTTCTGAATGTCTCAATAGGGTGTGCTGGTGATGCTGGTAAGAGTCCTTGTCAAACAATGTCACACCTCTGTAATGTTGAAGGAACATCAAGAAAGCAGCAGCTCTCCATTTGTGTTTTATCATTTTTGCTTGTTCGGTTGTTCTTTTCAGAGTTTGTCATCGTACTTGTCACCCTTTGTTAAAGTCACTTTGTCTCTTTACTTTTTTATTGTTTCTCTTCACCTACCTGAGCAGCTCCCCTGCCACCTCCTGGGCCTCCTCTACCCACCCAAACGCAGACCAGCATGTTATATCTGAGGCTCAAAGACATGCCTAGGCCAAAATCAAGTACTGTAAACTTCTATCATTCCTTTACTCAGCAGCTTTCTAGTTTAGTTTGCTTTTCTGTTCACTTTTCTTCTTGAAGTTTTGTTTCAGTTTGGAATACGAAGCTGAGGCTCAGGCTCTCAAGTTGTAGGTTCTGAGATAATTGAATGAGAGCATTTATTTCCAAATGTCCACATTTTTTTGTCCAGCTATGTCTGACATATGCAACATTTTCAAATCTCAATGTCAGCACAAAATAACATTGTTGTTGCATAACATTTTGCATGACAATTCTTTATATGTTATGAGCTTCAATTCTGTTGTACGAAATGTTTCCTAAGTATACTATATTTTTAGTTCCATTTCATCAGTGCTCCAGCTAGTGCAAGATTGGGGGACAGGAATATTGCAATACATTTCAAGTCAGTGGATGTAACAACAACAAAAAAAGTCATTTCTAAGCACAAATTTCTCCTTGACCTCTGTTGGGGGGAGGGAGGAAGTGCTGAAGAATTTTGCACAATATTTTCTTTAAAGACAACATCTTTTAAAAAGTCACTTTTAGTGACATTTTTGCCATTTAGCTAGTGAATCATCTATGCAAATGAACAGGAAAATAGTGCTGTGTCTCACTAAAGTGGCTTGATCTACAGATAATGGAATCACAGCTAATTAATAGTAAATGAAAGTATGGCTACATGGGTTAATTGACAGATCAAGTATTCTAGGTTAAAGGATCTTTAACCTGCTTACTTTAATGGTTGCATGTTAAAGTACAACTGCAAAAGGTTTTATTAAACATACTGTCTGTATATATACATCAGGCATACACATATCTGTATACATGTGCACACACTCATAGAATGGCTGCCTGCACATGTACACTTTATGTGTATCTATTGATATATATTGTAGTCAATCTAAGGGTACTGCATATTAAAACAAATGTTCAGGTTGTCCTAGCTTGAGCATCTTGGATCTCTCCAAACATAAAAATCATTCATACTTTTTAAATAAATGTGCATAAAAATATTGGTGGGAATTATTTCATTTCTGTGTCATATGTCATGTACAGCCAGAATTCTCCTAGATTTGGTGAATGTTCCACCCAAAAGGACAATGCTCTCTTTTAAAAAGCAAGAGATTTCAAAGATGTGCTCCAAGTGGGATTTCCTGCAGATTTGTATTAATGTGCAGCCTTGTCTGGTTACTAGAAAATGTATGTAAGTGTGTGATGTGTGTATGTGGGTGTATGTGTCGAATGGGTAATAAGCATAGGATGAGGAATTTGCAAATTGATGTGTAAATGTGAATATCAACTAATAAAAAATAGTAGCCTATGCATATTTACTATCAAAATGCAAATATCTCACTCTACACTTATTACTCAAACATATATACACAGTATGTTTGTAGAAATGCCTGAAAGTCTACTGATGAAATTATGATAGTATATTTATGAAATTAAAAACAGGTAAGGTGCCCCAAAAGCACAGAAGTTAATCTTGTCATTCATTGTTTCTCCAAGTATTTATTGCTCTGGACCAGGCAATGAGCTGTCAGCAACTGAACTCCCACATCTTGCTCTGAGTATTGGCTATTCTTTACCTGATCTATGTACTTATGTTTCGCACAACTCCCACCTTCATGCACTGACAAGATCTAGCCACATTTCCACCTGGGCATGGCAGAGATGGGGAGCTTTTCATTGGTCTGAATCCAGAAAGCTAATTTTCACACCAGCCATCAGGCCTTGTTAGACTGAAGCTTTCAACACCCAAATAATCAAACCCAGTCCCATTCATCACAATTAGCTCCCATTGGCTGGAACCCTTTTTATTGCATAGTGTTCTACTGAATTTAATTTTATTTATTAAGTCAAATCCTAAATTACTAATGATCTGATATGTTCATCAGTTATCTAAGAAATACACAAAGGTAAATGATGAGGCTTTTTTTTTTTTTTGTAAATTAGCAATCTCCTACAATTTTGTTTAAATCCACTTTCCTTTCCCCCCCCCAAAAAAAAAATCTGCCTATGAAGTATTAGGGAATTCTCTCTAGCAAGAAACATCCTGCAGCCAAAACATGCTTTTACGAACATCTACTTGTGGAATCATGCTAAATGATCCTTATTTCCGTTATATTCCATTTGCTCTAAAGAACTCTGAGGCTTCAAGGTTTGAAGGGGGCTAAGTATGAAATACAAGTTCCCCTGTGAGTTCAGACTGGGTTGAAGTCAGGCAATTTCACTGGCTAAGAAAATCTTTATGTTTCAAATATTACTCTCTTCCCCAAGGGAAAAAATTTTTAATTTTTGGCAACATAGTGACGATGTCAGACATTCATGAACTCAGCTCTATGAAGGGTGCAACGTAAGCCAGGCTTAAGTTTCTTCTTGAGCTGGGTAAAAACAACCCTTTCAACTCAAGAGAAACTAAAAACAAAGAAAAAAATTTAGTATATTGTTGCAACCTAACAGATAAAATTTCAATTGTAATAACCAGTGGCACAAACTACCACCACTTCCTTCAATAATCTACTCCCAGCACCTTTCTATAATAATTCTATCCCACCATCTACATAATGGCCCAGGAATGTCCAATTTTTCTTTTCAATCTCCTCCCTGAACAGCCTGAAACAGATCTTTGAATCTGCTTTTTCAAAATGAACACTCCCATACCTGTAATGAAAAGCAATGCTGTCTTATGGAATGTTTAGTGACCAATCTAGAAAACAAATGTGGCAGCAATCAAGATTAAGCTTCTGTTATATCTTCCTACTTCAGGTAGCACGAACACAGTCTAGAAAGGAATATAAGATAGTACATTTATGCTGTCTTTAAAGAACATGTGTACAAAATGTCACTAAATATGAAATGGGCTGTCATAGACTTAATATAGCTTCATATGCAAATTGGAAGCTGGAGCACTGTTTTTTCCTAATATGTATTACAATGATGGTAATAAAAATAATAAAATGGCTTTCTGGTTTGCTCACTACTAATTACATGGCACTTAACATTTGCATGGAACTTTTTTAAAAAATTGATAACTATTTGAAATTTCTTATCCACTAGATCTAATGGCCACAAAACTAGCCTGCCACTTTCGCTGAATTTTAACACAAATTCTTGTACTACAGAAAATGTAGGCCGGTTAATCACTCCTGCCAAAAAGCTTGAAGACACAATACGTCTTGCTGAACTAGTCATTGAAGTTCTTCAGCAAAATGAGGAGCACCACGCAGAGGTGAGCAGGCTGGGTGGCAATTGTCTCTGAGTGTCCCTTAGCTGAGGTTGCAGAACTGATTTTACCAGTCAGGTTGTGAATAAGATGCCTTAACACCCATTTTCTTTTAACTGGGATTGCAAAGAGAATGAAAGTGGAAATTTTGCAAGGAGAGGAGTCTTTGGAAGGTTATTTAAAATAACCAGAAAGTGGTCGCATATTGTACTTTTCAGCCTAGGTTTTCAGATGTTTCTAGCAACGAGCAAAAGAGGTAAGTGCGTCTTAGAGTTAATTATTCAAGCAGCGTCTGGTTACTAGGGTTGAGAACACAAAAAATATTTTTTTGGTCTTTTGTGGTTATTTTTGTTGCCACCACTGTTGTTTTTATTGGTTCTTTGGTATGTGGATCACAGGCCATCTTTTGAATTTTATCTCTGTAATTTACTCTGCTTCTACTAGAATCTCCATTTCTTTAACCTCGGATTGCCTGGGTTGCTAAACACAGTGACAGAGCAAATTATTCTATGTTGTTCAATCTGTCAGTTCCCCAACATGCATCTAAATAAATACAGCTTACATTTTTTTTTACAAACCACTATAAAAATTATCATTTTGATAATAATTGTAAACCGAAGGATTTCAAGGCCAACTAAATCCCAAACCTATAAGGATTTAAACAACACAAACCTTCCAAGAAAAGATTCCAAGATTTCATTATGGCTAAACTGTTATATAAACTGCACATTTCAAAATTAAGATTTAAAATCATATCTCTTAAAATAACCTTTTTGAAAATTAAGGTAATCCTCCCTCTTCTTCTACATTCAGATCTACAGCAAAAGAGGGGGGAAATAAAGGCATTCCATAAAAGTAGTTTCTCAAACAACTAAAATGACCATTCCCATGACTGAATGAAAATTGACAGTATAGTTAAATAATATATAATACACCATAAATCCAGCCATCCCGACTAATGCCTGATTGCATATTTAAATTTCCTCCCTGTTTCTCTACTGTTCCATTCAATCTTGGCTGATCGTGGCAGGGAAAAGAGGTATGTGACTAAACTGAATGAACCCGCCACCTGCTGTCATACTCTGCATGCCCTTCCAGTACCATGTCTTCTAGTGGGACTTTTCCCAGTGCTCCTGCTTTCTAACACTGACCCAAGGAATGTAACAGCAACTTCCAGTGGACTGCTTGTGAAATGGGTGGCCCTCCACAGCAGGGTAAACGTGGGGCGATTCTCTTGTGCGTGCATGTAGCGATTGATATACTTAACGACGACTGCAGTTACATCCCGACACACGCCTCCTACCTGCCTTGATTCTGTCCTTAGCCTGTCGTAGTTTCCTACGTCCGTTTGTACTTACCTTTATTACAGCAGATGAGTTCCCAACTTAGTACCCAGTAGCTCACCAGAGTGATACTAATCTTCCCCTACAACTGTCTGTATGTGAAGCATATATACAGTATTTATATATAGAGAGAGTGCTGAAGAATCACGATTTCCCTAAAACCCTCCAAGAATGGGGTGAAGACCCCCTGAGGTGGGCAGCGCCTTGCAGTGATGCACAGCCCTGAATGAGAAAGGGAGTCAAATCAGCAACTTCCAAACTTGTAAACCGAAGGACTGACTGCCAGAAGCATAAAATTATGTTGAATTAGAATTTTTTTTCCACTCTATCCTGTATGATGCTCTTTTCAGATTGGAGGCATGTGGGGCTCAAGTAATGGTAAGAATGGTCTTTCTGGGTGTCTTCAAAGTTGTCTCCAGAGGTCTGGACAGGCTTTGGCCTGCCCTCCCCTGATTTGACTGGCTGAGATTTTCCCCACGATGCCTGACCACATCCACACATTTTTGGAGGCATGGACACCAAGAGGACAGTTTTTCTCAGCCACAGTTGTATTTTTAAGTGAATGATAGAAGGAGAAAAAAATGACAGATACACGTGATTCATAAATTATTTTCTGAAGCTGCTACAGGCTAAGAAAGGACATATATTTTCCTAAATTACTCAGAAGAGGCACCAAAAGAAAGTTTATATTCCAAAAAAAGGCATTTTTTCACCTTTCCAAAAGGTACTTTTTCACTAAATGCTAATTATTATTCTAAACTGACCTAATAACCAGCACCACAGAATATTTTAATCTTACACATTCAAACACCATTCAGGGTAAATAAATAGGGTAGACATAAATTGAATTCTGTTCTTATTACCAACTTTAGAAGTTAGCAATGAAAACCTTAGCATATTTTAGAGTTTTGAAGACCAAATTTTTTTAGATAAATGTATAGGATTATTGCCCAAGTTAGTAATTTCACCCAATCACAAAATGTCATTCAATCAGTCAAAAGCTACCTACTGAGAGTGTTCTTCTCTCTTCTGAGCACGAGGCAGCTGTCTTGGTGCTTTTTGAAGGGCAACAGCATAAGGCAGCCTTGGCCTTCAAGCAACAGAATGCAGAGTGGCCAGGAGCTTGGGCTCTGTGCCAGAGAAGCACAAGTTTGAATTCCAGCTTTGCCTCTTCCTTACTTTGTGACCTTGACCTAGTTTCTTAACCTCTCTTATCCTATAAATGGGAGACTAAAAGTGGATGGTCACTGTTAGGGTGGAAAGCCACGTTAAGTAAAGCATCTGGTATTATGCCTGGCACATAGTAAGCACTTAACAAAGTTTGGCTGTTTTGTTATTAGGAACAAATTGCTAAGGAAGTGAAATAAATGAATATGTGGTCATAAAAAGGACAAAACCTATGTGGAAAGTACCAAATGATGAGACATTGTTGAAAGGAGAGTAGACTGGTTTTAAGGTGGAGTGGTCCTGAAAGGCATGACCACCTGTTTTCCACGTTCCCTTACAGATTGCCACCACCTGAAAGCTCTTTAAAATGCTGATTCCCAGGCCTAGCCCCAGCTCAATGAATTGGAAACTCCTGGGGAGGTACTGAATGCTGGTAACTTTTAAAAGCTGCCCAGGTGATTCCAGTGTACAGCTGGGGTCGAGAGTGACCAGGGTAGATCGGAAGAGGTAGAATTTGCCCTGGCACACTAAAGATGGGGTTTTCCTTTCAAAAAGGATAAAGTCAGAAAAATGTTTTCTACTGACTGGTACTCACTGCCATATTCTCTGGGTGCTCAGTAAACTCTTAAAAAAAAATCACTCAATCCTAACCATGAATCTTGGCTGTGTGGCCATGCTGTTTGGTGGTACCACACAAATGAAAGTGACAAGTAGACTTGTCTTCCACCACCACCCCCCAAAAAATAATAATCCTTAAAGTCATTTTTAATTCCAATATAAAGTAATTAAATGTTCCCAGAGAAAAACTCGTCAGCTAAGAATGTGTCATCTATGCACACACGTGCAGTGTATGATAGCAGTTGCCACATTTATTTAATTGCAGCATGATTCTATCTCAGAGCCTAATCTGTTCTCTCTCTCGCATACACACACACACACAGACACACATGAATTATGCCTTCACGTATTGTTGCTTCACCTTCCCAATCTCTCTCTATGTATATGTATGTATATGTATATATGTATTGTGGTACACAGAGGGGTACATATATACATGTTAGTTTGTGTGCACAGTATACGGTGTGTTCAGTGTGGTAGACTGTACCCCTAAAGCACACATCTTTGTCTTTGAATAATGAAAAGCAGTGGGTAAGTATTTAGAAGCCAAAGTATAACTCCTTATTGTCTTTGGAAAAGGTCTATAAAGATTTTAGATGCCCACAGACCTTGTGAGTTAGCTCATGTACAAAAATAGCATTCACCTGTATGAGCAAGCATATGTACTTTTTAAGCCTTGCCTTGCCCAACCCAGTTACACAGACTCTGTTCACTTGATTGGAATCGTACTTGGGCTTTTTGTTTGTTACTGCCCTTGCTAGAATTTTTCCCTCCTTCTCAGAGAGTCAGGTTTGATTATAAGGTTCTGAAAAGAGTTACCTTGGATGTATGGAAATAGCTCTGGTCCTCACTTCTACAACCCCCAAAGTCAAATTCTCTTGGTTCTCTAGAATCCTAAATTCCTCCGCCAGACTTCAATAGTGATAATTCATATCACAACAGTCATGGTTCTTTGTAGGGCTACCTATCTCTATGATTATTAATGCAAGGAATGTAGATATTTGCTCAATAATAAATTATAACAGGGAACTAAGTTCTCTATAGATGGCAGACGTGGTGCTTCTTATTGGCCTCCGGTTTGCAACTTTTAAATAAAAAAGCTGGTAAGAACCAGGTATGAGGTTGGGTTAAGAAATTTCTAATTTCAAGCATTCAGGGTTGGTTTTTTGTTTCATCTTTTTTCCTGTCATCCTAGAGCAAAATTGTTTCTGGGAAGGAAATTCAGTCTTCCTAGTAACTGTTTTCTTGGACTCACCCTGAAGATGTAGTTAATCAAATAACTAAAGAATAAGTACTAGCCAATATTTGGTGTGCCTTTGTGAATTTTACAAATATCCTGGATCAGGACTGAAGAGAGTCAGCCCACCATATAGGGTCAGGGGGTGGGGATGGGACTCCAGCAAGTTCCAGTATGTAGAGGGTCTCTACCTAAAAGGTGGGTGGCTATGTGGGATGGAGGATTTCTCCCTCTGCTGGATTTAGCCAGGTCGAAAGCAGAGTAGGCCCCACACCTCAGGGCTCTCATCCCCAGGTGGTAAAACTACAATAAAACCTCATCAGTTCAGACCCAAATACTTAGAATCTGTAACAATTCCATCACAGATGTAGCTCTTTTAATTTTCCTTAAGTAAAATCTTTGACGTGGTCTTAACTTTCTCTGGAAATTCTAAAGGCTCTTCTTACAAGTTGGAGGAATCCAGTACTTGTTTTCCATCCGAGGACCTATGAAATTAAATCTTCTGTGTCATTGACTTCAATTTATGTCAACTTATCTACAATTATTAGATGTTAAAAAAAAACTTTTACGTGTATGATACATTCTCATGACAACCGATATAGACTTCATGAATACCTTTCACTTTGGTCCCCAATTACAGACTGCATTTGAAAGCAGTAAAATGATCTCTCTCTTTAGAAAGCCCAATAATTTAGGCTTTTTTGCTGACAGACAAGCATCTCCCCTCTCCCATTACTCTGAATCAGTGAGGTTTTACTGTAAATTAAAATGGAAACAGCAGGTGTCTATTTCCAGCCAAGCCGACCTTGCAGAATGGTCCATGACTTGATTTTTTCCATTTAATTTGCAAACCAGCCACATGTTGATAAAGGAGAAGTAAGTAAAGTGAAATCTCATGAAACAGGAGAGGCAGACCCCTATTCTGCCTCCTAGTGGCTGTTAGAATATCCCCCAAACAACTAATAGATCACAGAAGAGCTTGGCCATTAAACAAACCCTTTCATTTATGGAATTATTTCCATAACCATTTTTCATGTTTCCAAACGCCTTCCCATCTTTTTTTGGTGAATGCTCCGGAAAGTGTTTCCAATGTAAATACTTTACGGCACTGAGTGGGGAGGTGGGTTGAGAAAGGGCTGGCGATTTGTTTTTGTTTTTCTGCTCTCTTTGAAATCAGTGAAAAGGGCCTGTTGACACCGCCACTCATTCTGCATGCTCCCTGCCAGAAATGATTAGTCAACATGCATGCGTGCCTTTGAATTGCATTCACATCTGGCCCAGTCCGATGTGAATGTCGCCCCTGAGACCCTGCACAATGATTTACAAGGGCCCATGTGCATGAAAATGAGTTACTTCACTGATATTTTTTGGTTTTCAATGTACATATGTATCCAACCCCCAGAGAAGAAAGTCGTGATCTTACTTAGTGTTTCCTAGCCTCAGCCTGATCTTTCCTCTAGAGTGGATGCAAAACCAAAGCCTCCCTGCTTAAAGAGATTTTGACTCAAAAGTTTTGTGACAATTGCAACAGTGGTTTTCTTTGACTTAGCATGAAATAGGAGTAATATTTCCAATGTGGAGGGAAACATGAGTTCCTGAGTTTATATGAGACCATAGACAATTAAGCCCCAGATATGAAGATATGTGAACAATAACTGCAAATTTTCAAGTTAGACCAGCAGAAAACCCATAAACACAGTGAAGAAACTCCCAAATTCTAGTACCTTAGAGCAAGAGCTAGCGAACAGCGGTGATAACGAGCATGACTCAAAACATACCGAGTTATTGTAAATTGAACAGAAGTTCCACGTCTGTCATTTCTACAGCTGCATCATCTGACCCACAGGTCAGGATAAAAGCTCTCTGCGGCAGGCCTGGAATCACGAAAAACACTGCCTCGGACTCTCAGAGGCTCAATTGTATCCAAAATGCTGTTCTCTTTACAATACAATTACCAAACCCTGCTGGATGCACAATTAATCTTGAACAGTGAGGGCTGGAGTTCATGTCTTCTGTCCGAGAGAGAAACTCATCACCTCTGTGTCTATTGTTTTTCTGCCAAATTTCAAAGGCCTTTGCGTGGTGGTCAGACTTAATGGTGGAGCATGCGGAGACGTTTCTGTCCCTGTTTGCGGTGGATATGGATGCAGCGCTAGAGGTGCAACCCCCAGATACCTGGGACAGTTTCCCATTGTTTCAGCTGCTGAATGATTTTCTCCGCACCGACTGTATGTATCGTCTTTGACTGTTTGGCTTTCCTAAGTGTGTGCACATAAACAGATTACTAAGATGTCTTTATCCCAAGCTGACTACAGGCTGGACACAATTCTTCATAGTTTTATTATTACTTAAAAAAACAAAACAAAACAAACAACCTTGCAGCCTATGGGCATTCCCTTTCTTCCAAAAAAGTGTTCTATTACAGGGAAGCCCTCCTTTAACTAGAGAGAAGAACCTGAGAGCAATGTGAGAAGAGATGTCTATTCCTTGTGTTTTATTTGGTCTCAAAAAAAAAATTAACCTCTTCCATTTTGCAACTTTTGTCAAAAGATGCTTTCTAGATGAAAAATAAATTCTAGCTGAATAGCATCAAGCATTTCAGAGTATCTTACAGGAACAACAGCCATAAGATAGACCTTCCTCCCCAGGGAAGGTGGTGAAGGAGGGGAGAATATGAAGGATGTTTTCTTCCTGGTAACTTAATAGGAGAAAGAAAAGAGGGTGCAAGAAAAACATGGAAAATAGTGTGGATTGTTGTTTTTGTTGTTTTTTTAAGGAACGTGATTGTTTTTACTTTTAGAAAAGTGACACGAAGAGGTAAACTGTTTTTGAATTCCATTCCCCTTTCAAACAGATTTAAGCATGAGCTTTGATGCTGTTTCTGTGCTTTTTTTCTTCTCTTCTTGTGTTGGCTTCCTCAAAAGCAGTGTATTTAATGTAAAAGACGATTATCTCTTTGTGTGCATTGTATGTTGGCAAAGCAACTGTACGTTCTTACCGAGCTTTTGCTTATCTGTTCTAGATAACTTGTGCAATGGAAAATTTCACAAACACCTGCAAGACCTGTTTGCCCCGCTTGTTGTTAGATATGTGGATTTGATGGAGTCCTCAATTGCACAGTCCATTCACAGGGGCTTTGAGCGGGAGTCATGGGAACCAGTCAAGTAAGGAAACCTCTTTTGATACCATCGGAATTTGGGTACAAATGGCTGGAGAGTCATTCAGAAATGGATTAATGGTGTCATATGGTTTTCATTGTTCGTATGGACAGAGAGAAACACCATTCATATTTCCTACTATGGTGTTCATAGCTTCCTTGCCCAAATAGTCGAGGGGAAGAGGTTGAGGAATGTTTTATGAAATGAAATCTTTGGTTTTTTGCACACAGTAAATAAGGAATACGGGATATAAACTTGGTTGTGATATTTGTACTGTGTATCTTACTCCAATGGTGTTATCCCTAGGAACAGGTGTTTCCCAAAGTGTGTTCCATAGGGTCCCAGGCAAGGAGTCAGCAAACTTTTTTTAATAAAAGGCCAGATGGTTAATATTTAGGCTTTTTGAGCCACGTAATACCTGTCATGACTACTGAACTCTGCTGTTGTAGCATAGTCACAGGCAGTACATAAATGAACACGTGTGGCTGTGTTCCAGTAAAACTTTATTTATACAACAGGACCATAGTTTGCCATTCCATGGTCTAGGCCTTTGAGACACACCTCACGAAAACAATTGTATGGCCAAGTACGTTTAGGAAACACTATATACCCAACTCACCCACCCACACCCTTGTCTCCAGAGAGCCACAAAGCACACTGGCATATTTTAAAACTCTGAGAATAAAGTCATATGGAATTTCATTTAACTCTGCTCAACCCAGAGCTCCCTAAACATATTTGACCACAGAATGCATTTTTTTTAAATGGGCTATCTATCCTTCAGGACATATTATGGGAGATCCTTTGGGTTGCAAGTTTGTCAATTTCCACAACTGTTTGGTGAATCTTTGATCCTATTTGAAAATGTTTGGCGGATGCACTGACACCTCCATTCCCCAGCAGGGAAGAGGGCTGTGACTGCCAGAGGGTCGATTTCAGACTCCCCTGTCTGGAAAAACAGAGACTCCTATATGAAGAGTGTTTTGTGGCATGGTTTGACAAGCTCTAGTAAAACCTGGTACTGGCTTTGCCCTGTTAGATTCTTTTTTTTTTTTCCCCCTCCCTTTAAGAAAATCATTTTGTTCTCTCTAGTCCTTTACACCTTTGGGATGTAGCCACTATTATGGAGGAAAATGGGGTATGTATGTACATATGTAAAAGCACACTTTCAGGAACTTCTGAAAAATATTCAGGAGGCTTTTTCTCAATCTGAAAGTCTTGACTTGTGCAGTTTTCTGAATTGAGATCCTCCATCTAATGCTACCGTGTGTAAGACTCTAACTTATAAATCAATGCAAAATTGCTTTCTCTGTCCCCTTCCACATCTGAGCCACAGGAGAAGTTTCTTTATTTACCCTACTGAGAACAGGTTAATAGGCAGTAGCTCTTCATTTGCAAGTACCAAGAAATGTAAATTTTAGCTTGTTATTCTCAGGTTTATAATGATCTCTTAATATGGTCCTGCTGACTTTTAACTCATGAGGATAAAACTGGGTCCCTTGATTAAGGCATTAATGAGAAACTTTATTTTCTTTTTAATTCTCATTATAATCAAGACAGTTGTGCTTTAGAGAACAGCTGTGACAGGAAAAATGTTGAAATGAGTAATATTTACATTTTGCAAATAGCAGTGGTCTTGAAATAGCATTTACGTACTTGGGTTTAAGTCTAAGCTACTACTACCAACGCACGGGAAGGAATGATCAGTATCCTTCACTATTCCTTCAAGAGCCCTAGATTTAGGGCTTTTTCCACCATTCCCTAGCCAGGAGGCAAGGGTTTGAACTTCTATGATCTTGTCTGCTCATCTGCAAAACTTGTTTTCTTAAAAAAGCCCCTACCCAGCATCTGAGAATTGTAGTGAAGCTCCTTGATAATGTCACTAAGTCATTTTAGAATCTGTTGAATTCTTCAGAAACTAAACATCTGACCACGATACCTTTTTTGAAGCATTAAATATTCTTAATACCATCAGAAGTAAAGATGGACTCAAAACCATTTTCACAACTGGAAGTCTTAGTGTGGGAATGTTTTGCTGGGGATTTTTTTTTTTTTTACTGATTAAAAAAATAAAATTGAACTCTTGGTTCAGTAATTTAAAGATGTAGAAATGTATAAAGGAATAATAGTTGTGAATAACAACCTGAGAATTACGTAGATGTGTGTGTGCGTGCGCGCGTGTGTTTTAAGTAGCTTTTTTGCTGTCCCAAACTGTGCGGTGGGTTAGTGAATATGACCGCAGTGTGTTCAGTTCACACTCAATGGTATGTGCCTTTCAGAGTATGGAGATATTTAAAAGTGCCAACTAAAACATAAGCTAAATGAAAATTCTTTTAAACCATATACATTTTATTAGCTGGTTTGTAAACAGAATGTGAATGCCATGGGACAGCTTTGCAGAATGGCAGAAAATGGAAGGAAAAAGAGTTCTGGGACATGCGTCTGTGCTAGGAGGAGTGAGTCTCTCCATGTTTCTACCAGGAGAAGAGAAACAAAGTGAACTTTCATCTGACCTCTTGTTAGAGGGTTGATAAAGAAGCAGAGATTCATTTTTCCCTCTTGAATTTTTTTCCCCAAGGAAAAAAATGATCTTTTTTGAATGCTTTTTATCTGGCTCACCCCCAAACAAGAAACTGACATAGGTAAATAGATTTAGCTTGCCCAGTCTTTTCAGTTTTTGCCACATTATCCTCCAACACACATGTGTGCGTGCACACACAACACACACACAAAAGCCTTTCAAACAATTATTCTCAAATAGTTCTGTTCTTTCACTTTTCAGAAGTCATGATGATAGGCACCTGATTACAGGTAAAATGATAAGTGCATTGTAAAGCTTGCTTCAAAATAGCTAGTATTCAAAATGTTAAAGAAAAACAGCAGTCTAACAAGAATATACTACCAATGTATTGAGTTTGCTAAAAACAGAACAAAAATTTTTCTTTATTCTTCAGATTTTCTTATTTCAAAATATGGCCCTCTAAACGAAAATAGAGATGTAATTATTTGGGTTTGATATAATCGAGTATATTGGCTGGAAAGGGTAAAATGGCTAAGTCCTATGCTGCCTGTCCCTAGAAAGATGGCCTTCCATCTCTTCTGTCTCTGCACGGACAGAAAAGAAAGGCTGCATCTCTGTTTCCCTTAAGCCAGATACGTTTGTGGTTAAAATCACTATGCACCAGTGGAAAATGTCATCTCATAGCTTCTAACCACAGCTGAAGACAGTCAGCCTCTCAAGGACAGGCCCAAGTTGTCAATAAAATCTACAGTCCATAGCCCTTTCATTGGTATTCATCAGGACATGTCACAGGGTCACCGGGCAAGTGGCAGGTTGCTCACAACCATCCTGGCTGCTTTGAATATAATTGTGGCCCTAACAAGCAGGTGGACAACATTTCCACCAGCACATTAGTGTTGGCTCATTGTTAATGAGTCATACTGGACTTCAAGGTGGAAGAAAACCTAGCAAGCATATAATCTAAAGTCTTATCAAATCAAGTACCTCCTCACCCTTGCTACCCTTTTCCTGACAGATGGTTACTCAACCTCTACTTAAATAGCCCTAGGCACAGTGAATCCTCGACTTCAGGTTCCCATTTCAGGTTAGGATGGCTCTGAATAGTAGAACTAAATACTGCTTCTTGACATGTGTACCCCGTAAAATCTGGGTTTCTCATTTATCAAATGCACTTTCTCTTTTTCTGCCTGAGATATGCATATGAAAAGTATTTTTAATATAATGTCCCTTTCCAGATTGTCAAAGATGTCACTATCTTTTTTAAAATAAATTTTATTGTGTATATTTAAGGTATAAAACATGATCTCATAAGATACACATATGGTAAAATAGTTATTATAGTGAAACATATTAACATATTCATCATCTTAATGATAATAAGCTATCAGAACAAATGTATGTGTCTCGATATCAAGGTGAACTTGGAGTCAGATCTCCTGAGTCTGCCATATCTTGCTGGTCGACCTTGCACGACCAAGATTTCTGAACTGAGATCTTCCCTCGGTTGACCTTCCTGAGACTCAGCATTCTCCTCTGTAAAACAAGAACTGTGAATAATGAAAGCTTTTCCAACACAAACATTCATGACATGTGACTCCATATCCACATACATATACATACATGATTATAAACACACGTTAATTATCCCTGCCTCTCTAATACCTACAACAGGGCTCAGGACATAACAGGTGCTCAATAAACATTTGTTCATTGATTGACATATTTATTAAGGAACCCATCCAAGCTCAACACTGTAAGGATACAATAGGAAAACCATGGGGGTAGAAAAGAGAAAAAGATACATTTCTGCTCTAGTTGGGTCTGAGCAACACACAGATAAGAAAAATGACTTTAAATATTTACCAATGTACAAACAATGCAAGGGAGAGTTGTGAAGGTAGAGTAGAGGGGAATGACCTTCCACTGAGGGGTCATGAAGGAAATAGCTTGAAGAGTAAGATTTCAAAAGGGATAGGCATGCTGAGAGAGAAAATGAGCACAAGTAGAAATACAGGGGAAAGCAGGGCATGCAATAAAAGCAGTGAATGTTCAGCTTTGGCTAGCGTGGATTATAAAAGAAGCATATCATAAGTTGGAGAGATGTTCAAGAGATTCTAAAATTCCATGAAATTTAGAACTTTATTCTCCAGGTGATGTGTTCTCATCAAGGGCTTTACAGCCCTCAAGCTGATGAAAATTGGCTTTGGGGGACGGGGGGGGAAGGTTCAAACAAAAAAACACCTTACTCTTTTTATGTGTAAAGCACGGATGTACATATAATACATAAATAGATATACCGTATATCTGTGGCATTAAATTTTCATGGAGAAGGAAGTTCGGGGTGGGAGTGTTGATGAATAAAAGGTTGAGAAATACCACTTTAGACTCTAGGAAGTTATTAAAGAGTGCACATGCCCCAAAGTATGCATTAGACCTAAGAACAAATGCTTTAGTGAGAGAGTCTTTAATGTCCAGAGCACCAAGAGAAGACAAGATGTACTGCCTATATTCATGCAACAAATGGCTTATAAAAGTAGATGGTATTCTGTGTCTTAAATCTAACCCCATCTATAAGTCTAAAGCAGAAATCTTTAAGAGAAGACACAACCATATCCCTTCTACATGGAGAAACAGTCTTGGTTAGAATTAAATCTAGAAAATAAGGAATGACCCCACCTCCAGTCATTTCCATCAGTAGAAATGATGAGACACACACACATCTGTAACATTCATCCATGTGAGAGAGTAGATGAGAATTTTTTTAATCCAGTGCTCCAGAGATGTGCCCTTTGACCTTCATGGGAACTATCCTTTCTCAGCAGTCCCCAAAGTGAATGAAAGAGTCTAATTTTTAGCATATATCAGTTGTTAGGATTGCAATTTACATTTCTTGTACTATCCAGAGATATCCAATTATGATTCTGACAGAGGAGCATGACTGACTTGTTTATAGGTAGTTGCTAAAGGGCCCTCTTTAAAATAGTAGTTTGTTAATAGTCATCAGCAGCTCCAGGAGCCTGATCGGAACTGAGTACTACTAAAAAATTCTCCCTTTTCACATGTATATTTCTGAAATATTATGCTTGGAATTGCCTCCTTGATTATTAATATGTTATTAATATCTAAATGAAGTATTACTAACATTAGTAATGCACTATATTATTTTGCTAAAAGCAAAAGTATCAAGAATGTTTCATCCTTTTAAAAGTAGAGCATTATAGTATGTCACATGAAGGAAATGTTTCTGTATGAGCCCAGTGCAGTAGTCCAGGCAACATGTCATATTTTACAAATACATTGTTTTGATTAATATAAGTATTTTTTATTTTTGTGTGAAAAATAAAGCTCGCTTCTAATTTGTGTACTCGCCATCCGCTAATACGTTTAAATTAAGTTGCTTTTGCATACATTTGTATGTTATTCATTCCTAGCTACTTTTAATTTGCTCAGAATTGACATTTTAACTTTCCAGGCTGCCATCTCTAAAATCTCCTAATTCCTTAATCATTATTCAGTGTGTGTATCATTTAATGATCACATTTGCTTATATAGGCTTACACATGTCTCAGTGGAAATCGCCAACGGTTTTGTTACGTGGCAGTGTTTAAGACTGAGAACCACCAGGGACTGAATTCAAAGGCAAATTCGCGGCCAAACAGAGACACATGCAAGGAAAAGTTTCATTTTTCCTTCTACTTAATAATCATATTTAGCTAATCTTCTTTTGACAATTCCCACAAGAGCACCCTTTAGTCTCAAGTAGAGACGTATAATTGGCGTTCCCAAAACATGAAGTGTGAAGTACAAATCCGTGAGACACCTGTTTCCCCTAAGGAAAAGAATGCCAGGTAGGCAATTTTTGCTTCTAGGTTTTTCAGTCTACAAGCCAGGGCTATATTGCTATTGTGAAAGAGTAACTTCTTTCTAGAGGGAGGCAGGCATGCAGGCTATCTGCAAAGTCCAAAATTTCTGACTTAGCAGGAGGCTTGCCCCCCTAAGCAAGCCCAGAGGCAGCTCCAGCCCCTGCAGGAGTCCTTTTAGTCAAACACAGCTTGCCCCGGGCAGAGCTGCTTTGGCAAAACTTGCTCTTCTCCCACAAGATCCAAAAAGAGAACCTCAACTCCTTTGCCAAAGTGCTGTCAACTTCACTTAAACAGGAAGGCTCCTCTCAGATGCAAAGTTAGGCTGGGCTCTGTGGTGCCAGTGACTTTGGCTGGATGGAACACCCTTAAAATGCCACTACAGAGACATGCTATATCAACTTGTGGAGCAGTGAATGACAGAGTCCCACCAAAGACAATATCGTTCACTCGAGCTGGGGGGTTGTTTGGTTTTGTTTTCTCTCTTTACTCATAAAATCATCCATCTCTCTTCCATCACGTCAATTGATCAACCTTTGTTCAAAAGCAAAAAGCAGATACAAGATAACATTTTTAACTTCTTAGTCATTTTTAACTTATTTTAACTTTTTACAGAAAAATACTGAGCTTAATTAATTTTAAAAGTGCGCCCATGTAGCAATTACTCAGATCAAAAAACAGAACATTCCCAGCCCCCCAGAAGCCCTTACCCCTGTCATGCTTTCTTCCAGCCTCTATCCCATTTCCAAGAGTAACCACCATGACAGAAAGCCATATTTTAAATCCACTTTTGGTCAAAGTATTTAATATAAAAGCTGAGTTTGGGATTCTTTTCTTTTCCTAGGTATCTGTTTCTGCGTATAAACATTTCTCCACTTTAATTGGACTTAGTTTGGGAGAGGATGTTTCCATGTACTTTAAATGTTCTATAAAATTATTCAAAGCTGATCCTTCTTAATATGATTTTTTAATCTTCACCATCAACTCTGACACCCCATTGCACACACACCTGTCTTCAGAAGTAGTAGTTGGAAAGAATTCAGTTTCTGTACATCATCATTATGTGTGTGTTCAAGTGGGTGAATTTCCTATTTCATCATGTATCTAATATCCGACTTGAGAAATGTGCCTCTATCAACAATAACTTATAAATAAAAATAAGAAAATTGAAGTGTTTTATCATTTCTGGCAATCCCAACTACTCCACAGAAGCCCAGCCCCACCACGAATTCCATGACTTCAAGTTCTTAGTATGAGACAAGTTCTAGACTCTTATGGCAATGGATTTGGAAACCAAATATCCCCCCCCAAGACATTTAAATAATGTGATCATTGTGTGTGGGTGCCCCATGAGTGTCCACACATTTAAGTCACTCTATGGTTAATTTTTTTTCCATTCACTTTCATCATTTCTCTTTGAATACTGAGTCACGCCACAGCTCCCCATCCATAAGCCACTTTGTAAAATGTGTCACTTGAGTTTTCACTGTTGTCTTGCTGTGGATTTAACCAATTTATTTACAACTGTCGTGTGCTTCTGCCACATCTGCATTGTCACTGTGATGGTATTTTTTCTTTCTGTCTGTTTCTTCCACAGGAGTTTAACCAGTAACCTACCCAATGTGAACCTACCCAATGTGAACCTTCCCAAAGTACCAAATCTACCAGTTAACATCCCTCTAGGCATCCCACAAATGCCTACTTTTTCGGCACCGTCATGGATGGCTGCTATATATGATGCTGAGTGTGTATTCAGTTCACATTAGATCTAATTTAAATTTAAGTGATCTTGGCATGGATATGTATTGTTTATTTCTATACATCCTATATAACAGAGATGGAGAGGGATAATTAGACATATTTTGCTGATCATACAGAGACGATATTGTTTATTTCTGGCATGCATCATGTTTGTAAGACATTTGCTATATATAAGGCACTAGCAATTTGTCTTACGCCTACTGAATGCTTGAGAACTATGTCTCACTTCCTGAATTATTTGTGAAAGGATTCTACCTTTGGGGGAAGAAAAATGCAGGTGACATGACTTTAGGAGTTAGTCACCCAAAATCAGTTCAGGAAACTTCCTTGATGGGCTGGCCAATCATCTCTAGCCTGATCCAAATTTAAAAGGGAAGTACACCTACCTAGAAGATTTTTTTTTAATAAAAATAAAAAATTCCTAGAGACCATTTAAACCATGAAGCATATTTCTGGAATCAGCAAATAGCAGGATATAGAAACATTATTTTCAGGGCTAAATGAAAATTTCTGAATGGATCAAGACTTAGTAATGTAAATGTTATGTAGGGATACTTCTTAAGGTCATAAAACAGTACAGCACTTTGAGATCTAAGGAGCAAGAATGTGTCTAACTTTGAGAATGCAAAATTCAAACAACTAATAATTGAATTTTTGGTAGTCGTATCATCTGTGGTCTGAGTGTAGGGTCATTCTTTTCATCTGTCAAGGTTGCATGGAGTAGTTTTTCTTGGATCCTGGGCCACTTCTTTAAAGCCAGCTGTTTGGAGGAGTGGGGGTTAAGTAGCCATTTCTTCTAGCTTAGGAATGAATCCTCTCTCTTTTTTTCCTTATCAAGAAGAAGATCCAGCACCCTTAAATCCTACCTCAGGGAAATTAAATTAAAACCACGTGCATGATTTAATATGTGAAATAAGGTTTAGTGATTCTATACCCTCCTTTGATCCCTTTCTTAGACCACCTAATTATAGGCCAGATAAGCTTTTTCTTGAAAGAATAAATTGGCCCATTTTCAAAGGAAAGTGTTATTATCAAAGGAATAAAAAATGATCTGAAACTGGCAGTGATATTTTGAAATCTCTAAATCACATTCATCAAGATGGCCCTCAGCATTTTTATTTTTGCAGTAATCCAGGTAGAGAACAGGACATTAAAATGACTGCCCTACCTGGCTCCTCCAAAGCTGCCTAATATTTTTAAAAACCTATAATTACTCACAAGTTAACAATGAAATCAGATGGTCGATGTGTCTGACCCTCTTTTAGAGACAAATTAAAACCTCCAAAAATTTATATCTAAAAAGAAAATCTTCTAAAAAACAACACATCATATTCATGCTAAGATGACTATATTAAAAGTTAGATTAGGTAGTATCTGTTAAAAATTAAAAAATAAATATCTGAAAGCTTCTCTTACCTTCTTCTGTGCATGCTCTGTGACATTGTTTTTGAAAAGATATGAATCAAGACATTGTAATAAAGCAGATAATGGTCTCTGTTCAATTAATTAAGGCATGAGTGGGAACACATTTTGGTAACTGCTCAGCAATCAAAATAATCTTGGTGCTATTGCCTTAACATTAACAGTTTATCTTAAAAATAAAAAGAAAATATTCTTTTCCTCATGTCAAAACTTAATAATAAGCTCTTCAGAGAAAAAAAAAAACCCTACAAGAATTTTTTGAAACTCTGAAACCAGATGGGTGTCAAAATGTTGTTGTAATAAATACCAATTATTGCATTCATATGTACTTAATGATTTAAAACATACAACCATGCAGTTCCAAAACGGGGCTTAGACTAGACCAAGTTGGGGTTTCTTTTTCCCAAGCATAGGAAGGGGTCGGGGGAAGGCTGAACTTTCACAGAGAGATGATGCATTGCCCCACTTTTGAGCAGTGCTTACAGCAGTATCTGAAAAGAAGGTGTGGATTCTCAATCAGCCACCAGGAAATGCCTGATTCTATATCTTTTCATAATTCCAGTTTCCTCCTTTACCACCTTTCATTTTAAGGACGTGTTTCCATGTTACCTGCTCCTTCGTGTCAGATACATCTACGTACTGACCTCAGACTGGTCTGTCCTTGACAACATTACCCTGTTGGTCCAGGCCGTAGGCTCCCTCTCGGCATGTTGGGAGTGTGCCCCCTCCCCACCCTGCAGTAGCTGTGTATGCATTTATGCACTAGCTATATTTCTCTCTGAAGCATTAATTCAATGCAGCTGGCATCTGTCACAATAGAAACACCCACTCTCATCTGTTTCTATAGACGATGTCAGAACAAGTGGTAATGCATGGTGTGTTGGACATTTTATAAATTACCGTGTTAGCATTAGTGGTATGCGAGGAAGGGGTTGGGGGGTGGCCACCCTCAGATCTCCAAATGGGATTGTTACAAAACAGAAAGCCAGCCAGAGAAGGGCCAGAGGGTGAGAGATGGAGCATTTCCCCTTCACAGGCCTTCCATGGATGCCACAGGTAAAAGTTTCTTAGATGTCATTGTACAGAAAGGAATCAAGACCAATTTCCCC
>NW_007727223.1:186159-221759 GCF_000696425.1 Galeopterus variegatus
GGGGGAGGGGAAGTTTTCTCATTTTTTCAAATAGGACATTTTTATTATTTAAGAAGAAGTGTAGCTGACCAATTAACCCCTAACAGGAGGTACATTGCTATCATTTGCCAAGTCTTTTGTGCAGTCAGACTGGTCTAGTATAAAGGATTTTCCCAACTTATGCTGGATCTTTGAGAAAGCCTATAAATAAGACCATTTGTTTGGTCTCAAGATGACTTACATTTGCAAACTGAAGAATGTTCCAATAGAAGTTTCATGGTGACACACCAATCTGCAAACTGGCTCAGCCAGTAGTCAAAACAAGTCACTACGAGATCTGGGAAGCTGAAGCCTTTGAATGGGTCAGATTATCCAGCATCTAATTTGGCACAGATAAATTTCGGCTATAAAAATGAAGCCTCTCTTTATGTTTTCAACTTGAATGGTCCATAATAAATAGGGAAAATGCGTATGCACTTAATGGTGACACAGAATGGGAATACTGTGATTAAACTAAATCACTTATTTTTCCTAGGGCCCTTCTTTTTATTACAATTAGCGATAGTTTGCTAAGATGAAAAACATGTGGCTGTTGTTCAGTTAATACATGAGTGCTTCAATTAATTTGAACACCTATAATTATAAGCTGGAAACTAAACCATTTAAGAACTTTTAACACCGGGCAAGACAGACACTTACAAGGCACCTGATTTTCATAGGAATTTGTGTGCATAATCCAAGGGTCTCAAACCCAAGTGCCTAAAAGAGAGACAGGTAATGCAAATTAGAGATGTGGACCAGGTGAGTGCCTGCCCCAGATAAGGAAGAAACCATTAGCATGTGCCTATTAATAATGCCAGCTGTTCTGAATTCTCAAGAGAAACTGGAAATCAGAATTGCATTATAAAGCCATCCTAATTTTTTAAATGTTGGCAACTAGTTAAAATTTTTTAAGAATCTGTGAGCCAAACGGAACAGGTCTAGGAGATGGACTTAACCTTCAAGTCACTAGTTTTGTACATTTCACCATTTCAGAAAAAATGAGCTCCAGTTCTGCAAGTGTCTCCAAAATGATAACCTCAAAACATCCCCTTTAGAAGCCAGCCCTGAATAGCAGGGCTTCTCCTTAGGTTACATCTATCATTGTAGTTGTTTCTTCTAAAATGGACAGTTTCCTCCTGCTAGAGATTTGATTTGATGGTGTCAGCATATGAGGTTCCCGTCACTTCATGACATGTCTTCTTTCAGGCCTGATGGAATTGGAACTGTGACTGTTGAAGAAAAGGAACGTTTTGAAGAAATCAAAGAGAGACTCCGAGTTCTGTTGGAAAATCAGATTACACATTTTAGGTAAGGATATGGGGTTTAGGGGCTTTTTAAAAGGATAGGACTGGGAAGGGGTAAATAAAGGGCTTGATTTTCCAAAACTGTAAATCTATCAAAGACACATTGGATATTTAGAAATAACTGAATGGAAAAAGCAATGGGACATGGTTTTGCAGTAGCCAGGAGACTTTGAATTCTTAAGTTCACTTTATTTCCACTAGCGAAACAAAGCCTTTCTTGTGCGAGCTGTCCTTGGTCATCAGTGTAGTATAAAAAGTTTAATTTGCAGCTTCTTCAAGGTTCCTAAATAAAACAGTAAAAACAAAACAAAACAAAATCCTGTGAATCAGATCATAATGAACAGGAGAGGATGGTAGTGTTACCCATAAGAGACTCTCCACCTTCTCTGCTGTCTCAGAAAAAGAACTAGCTGGCTATGTGGAGAAAGAAAGAAACTCAGATCAGCCTGGGAGGATTGAATCCTCCCCCCATACTGGAGACATCCTGCAGATCTGCAGATCTGCACTTACGCCTTACACCGCATAGCCTACTTCTTTCTTGGAGCAAATTAATAATAACACAAAAATAGCAATAGCATTTATAGTACTCCCTATTTATTAAATACTTCCTGTCTGCAGGTACAGGACGGGAGGCTGGAGAAGTATTAACTCATGTTTTTATTCTCAGAACAACTTTGTAAGGTAGTTATTATAATCCCCTTTTTAAAAAGGAGTAAACTGAGGCTGAGAGCGGTTAAGGAACTTGCCCAAGGACCCCCAGCCGGCAAGTGGAAGAAGTGGGGTGCATGTATAGGATAGTCTGAGTTTAGGTAGCCCACACTGGTTTCTCTGTACCATGAGGAACAGTGTTCTGATGGCCTGTGACAGCCTGAAATAGTCAAGTGGTACCTGGCAGAGTTCTATCTGTGCCATCAAAATCCTCCTGGATAAACTTTTATTGTTCACACACTATGTGTAAAATGCATTTCTAATAGCAAAAGGTTCAAAAACAGTAAACAACCATGAGCAAGTAAAGACAGCAGAATTATGAATTTGCTCTAAATAAACTCCTCTATTTCATATATTCATCCTTTAGGAATTTAATTATGTGTGTTTGAACTTCAGCCTGTTTCAACTAATATTTTTTTTAATGCTGGTCACCATAATAATCTTACAGTCACATTTGAACTTCTCCTTCACAATAGAAATCTAAACAGAGCTTTATGTCATCACTTCAATATTCCTTTCTGCTGCAGACATTTGCAGAGTCCCTCTTTAGTCATTATTCACACATACACATATATACATTATATACACACATATATGGTGTGAATTCAGATTAACATAACACAGTGCGACAAAATAAAAAGCATTTTCCATTCCTCAGAGAGTTGCTATAGGAATCAGATTTCAGCATATTTCATGCTAAAATGTAATAGATTTGGGCAACCTGAAGAATTTTATGTCTTTTTTAGGTATTGCTTTCCATTTGGTCGACCTGAAGGTGCATTAAAAGCCACTCTCTCACTCTTGGAAAGGGTAAGAATGAAAGTGAAAGATATATCACATCTACAAAGAGAAATGAACATAATTGTAATGAAATACCGTGATTGAATGACCTAGTTTGTAATTTTTAAAGGATCTGTTTGCCATCCATCAAATATCAGAATAACAGCGAAGAGACTGCTAAAATTCTAGATATTTTATCTCCAGACTCCCAAATAGTTAGGATATGTTGAAGATGTTCTTAGCCCTCCCCTGATTCATGAACAAGCTTTACCATCCTAACTGCATTGTGATTCTAGTGCTCCAAAGAGAAATGAACATAATTGTAATGAAATACCGTGATTGAATGACCTAGTTTGTAATTTTTAGAGGATCTGTTTGCCATCCATCAAATATCAGAATAAGAGCGAAGAGACTGCTAAAATTCTAGATATTTTATCTCCAGACTCCCAAATAGTTAGGATATGTTGAAGATGTTCCTAGCCCTCCCCTGATTCATGAACAAGCTTTACCATCCTAACTGCATTGTGATTCTAGTGCTCTCTCTTTACCATGGCTCTCTATCAGTAGTAAGTTGCAGGAGGCATTCATAACTAAGTTTAAACTTGAACTCCTTAAGAAATATAAATGAGTAACACATTGTTTAAAACTTTGTAGTAATCCCTTTTTTTCTACCTAAAGGTCTTGATGAAAGATATTGTTACCCCAGTGCCACAAGAGGAGGTTAAAACAGTAATTCGTAAATGTCTGGAGCAGGCTGCTTTAGTCAACTATTCTCGGCTCTCAGAGTATGCCAAAATCGAAGGTGAGGCTCCCTTCTGCCCCCGGTTTTGAATTTAAATTTTGGTATGCCTCCCTGGGGAAGTTTTATTCTTTTCTGATGGGCACCAGAAAACAGTGATCCACCTGAGTACATTAAGCTGAAACCTGATGAAACTTGAAATGTGGAAGCTTCCTTGGCTATGACCAAATAAATGAATTTTAAAAGACAAGACAGGAACTCAGGAAACATCCTTGGTAGGGAAAGAATATTGAATATAGGATGTTATCAGATAACTAAGTTCCTTTTGAGAGTCTGCGTTGGCCCTAAGTATCTGCTCTGTGGCTAATGTTTTCCTATGAAAGAGTTCTGAAGGTTTTCTACCTTCTTTACATAGAGAAAAACGAAGCAGTCTGTCATCCACTGCTAATAGCATTGGAAGTAACACAAGAATTGAAGAAAGCAACATCCAGGTTTTGCTTAACTCTCTCTTGCCCCTTGAAAGCAGCTTGTCTTTTGGTAGCGTTTCAAACTTGATGGCAGGTTAATGTTGAGCCACCTCTGATGGCTCCAGGTTGGCTTTAGATCTCATTCATTCTTGTTACTCCAGACCTAGGATGCTTGTTACCACTGCCCTCTCAAGCTTTAGGGAAGCGGTCACTGGTGACCAGGTAATCATCACAGGCGCTTTGACTAAACTCTACTTGAGAAGATATGGTTCTTTGGGGCCTATTCATTCACAAAGGTATTAATCGCTTTTCATTGTTACCCTGTTGGCTGCTATAGGGTGATTTGAAAACCACACCCAACTTGACCAGTGGTGTAAGTGTATAAATGTGGAAGTTCTGTGTGCAAAACTCGATGTGTCCGCATTCTGGAATCTGATGTTCTCTCACACATGAAACATGACACCAACTAAAACCAGCAAATGTACATTGTCTACCTCAGGACAACTGGGAAAACAAAAAACAAAACTGACCAACCACCCAGACCCCATCATTTACCCTGCCAACATCCTTGTTTCCTTAGAGAATTAGGTTAAGATCATGTCAAATTCACAGTGTTTGTACATTACATGTTCGCCCTCTCTCAATTTTGTCTGTCTGACAATGCAAATTGTGTACCAGTGGTAATGAATTCATTGTTATGCATCCAGGGAGAAACACTTAAGAATTGGGCACTAAAAGGATGTTTATCAACTCTTGACTTGGTAATGAGTGACAAAAATAAAAGAATGAGAAGATCCTGAAAGGGCTGTATTAGCAAATAATTGTTCCAGCATTTACCGTCCCAGGACATGATGATCGGTTGTATTTGGTAAAGTCAACCGGGTACCTAATAATTTGAGTCAAGGCCAGAGATGGGATGGAAACACGAAACGTTCAGTTGCCATGGCTGCTGCCTGATAGGTCTTGGTCTAGCTATTTCTAGTCTTTTGGTATGATCTGCTCTCTTCTTTCAGATAAATATATCCAAAATCAAACTTTAAGATCTGTAAGTAAAAATGCATTCATTTCCAAAGTAGATCAGCTGGTCTGTAATTTCCTTTTGTGCCTCAATTCTTCTTGGTTGTGTTAATTATCTTTTGCACTGTGACTTTTAGGTCTGGGGATTCTTTGAAGAAACCAATCCTTTTTTTCCAACTCTCTTTTCAGAGAAGTACCTCATTCCACACTACCTGCTCTCTTCTGCTTCTCTCCTTCCTTGTCCGTGATTGGCTCAACCACTTTTTGACGTGACCTCTGCAAAAGTGGCTGAGACACCAATTTCAAAGCATGCTGGGATTGTGAATTCAGACAACCCAACATCCTCTGGCTGCATGTATCAGGTTTTCTTTCATGAACATAGTCCACCATAGGCTGAGACATTGCAGCTTAAAGATATTACTACCAGACAACTTTCTTTTACAATGCTCTGTTACTAGCCTCAGAAAGAAAATCTTCCATTTTTACATTTGAGCCCCTCTGTGAGCATTAACAGCTTGGTTATCTGAGAATTTTGGAAAGAAGTTGTAGTAATATTGCTAGAGACTATGTTTATGAAGAAATACCTCAAGAGCCTTAGATACTAAAGTCTGAAGTCCTTAGTATCTTGGAGCCTTAAATCAATGAAATTCTGTTTCCCCTTACTCATGATGTTTTTGGTCATTGTATTCTTGCAAACAACTTTAGAGAAATGCGTAAAATCATGGTCACAATCTTTCTCGTGACTCACGGCATGCTGAATGGTTAATCCAGTAGATTTCCAATTTTGAGACTCCTTTTTCTTTTATCCCGTATTTATCCCAAAATACTCTGTGGCTATTTTCCTTTGAGCTAATGTAACGTTTTCCTCTAACCTGTGACCTTTAACCTCTTTACCTCTGACCTAAGCCTCTTGCATGCCCAAATCCTCTTTTATAGGGAAAAAGAGAGAAATGTATGAGCATCCTGTCTTCTGCTTGGCCTCCCAAGTGATGGATTTAACCATTCGTGAGTACCTACCACCTCCTCACCATGCTGTCTTCACTCTTTCTGTTCTCATTATTTCAAGAAAATCCAGATCCAAACCAACTCACTCTCCTTGCTTCAAGTTTTTTAGCATTGGCTTGTCTGTTGGTTCTGTCTGTGAAACCCAGTGTGAGAAGTCCAGTCACTTTTTATCAGCCTGAAACAGGTTAGACAATTAAGCCATTTGTTTGTGATAAACTCAGATTTGTCTGTAAGTTTTTCAGTTATTCTGTCTGTGACCTGAATGCATTTTTACTTTGCTTGTGTGTAACCCTAATTTGTAAAGTGCTTGTCACTGGTACACAATCAAAAGGTAGCAGCTAGGCCGGGGAGCAATGGGTTAGGTGTCAGATGAAGGACATTTGGGGCAAAGTCATGCCTTCTTTTCCATGTTTAAGATGTCAAACTGTTATGGGTATGAGATCACACGACGTGGTCCATTCTCTATAAATATTAGATCTTCTATGCCTCCTGTCTGTTCTCTCTCAAGCTGGGAAGCTTTTCCTTATTCTCTCTGGAGATTTTGACTTGTCCTTGTCCTCTAAGCTCTGGCTAGAACATATGACTTAATTGTCACTTGGAGAGTTTGTTTATGTTTCATAGCTTGATTTCACATTAAACTTAATTTTACTAATTTTCTATTTGTGCAGCATTTTCCACCTCTGTGAAGGAGCCTTTTTTTGCTGGCCCCCACACTTCGGGGCGGTGGGAAGCCAAGGGAAACCTTTTCTTTCCAATATCATGTATCACACATAAGTGGGGGGCATTTTGGTCCACTTGCTCATTAATCCTGCATATGTGTTCTTGTTTCTCTCTCTCTTCTCTCCTTGTTGTGCTCTCTCTTTCAAATAGAGAATCAAAAGGATGCAGGTGAACCAATTGTATATGCATTATAAATTATCAGGACTGTTGAGTTATATTCGGTTTTGGTTTTTGTTTTTGTTTTTTAATAGCTCCTTAAGGTATGTACTCCCAGAGTTGCAATGATACTTAAGGAGTTAATTTGTGCTGTCTAAATACATCTCATGCCCATTTGATGTTGACCTTTAATGAGTAGAATTTCTGTAAAGGCATAAGCTTTGAAGGAACATAATTCTGGTTTGCTGCAGAGCTTCATTTCATCTTTGGTTTCAGGATTCCAGTGATTTGGCCTCATTTGTGTTTAGAAAAAAAAAAAAGTTAGTGAACCTAATGAATCTTCCTTTTTGTTTTTCATTTCTTTTTTCTGTTTTCTACCCGATTGAGAAGTTTGTGTTTGCTGATGAATGTTTATCAGCCAAGACAGAGAGAAGTTGTGTCTATGTTGTTCTTGTATGTATTGTGTTATAAAGCAGCACGGACAGGGTGACTGAACAGGGGCTGTTGCTGAATTTTTCACTAGAGGAAAGCTCTTAGAAAGTTCTCTGGCTTTGGAAATTTTCTTCTTGTTTGGTCCCAAAACTTCGGAGCCTATTTTGAGGAGAGATCTGACTTAAAACTTTAATAAATGTACAGTGTAGATTATAGTTTTTAAGGTCTAAATAAATGATTCTTAAAAAATAATTCTCATTTAACCAAAGTTAACAGATGAGTGTATTTCAGAACAATTCAGAAAGCATTTTTGAGCACATGCCAAGCACTAGGCTAGAAATAAGTATTTGAAGACTCACAAACCTATGTTCAGACACATGAGCCTTTCTCTCCCAGGTAGGGAAGGTATTCATTCATTCATTCCCTCACGCATTCATTCATTAGACAAATGCTTAGTGGGAGCCTACCCTGTAGCAGGTAGGGTGTTAAAAGCAGCGAACTATGTAAACAAGAGGGAAACAGCTGTTAGCCTTATAGCATATGTGCAAATACGTGCATATGTGTAAATTACAAATTCAGTACACTGCACCACCTATTGCTAGAGTTATGTGTAAGAGGGATGGGGCATTGTCAGAAAACCACAGAAGTCTTCACAAGGCGGTAAGACTTGAACTACATCTTGAAAAATGAATTGGAATCAATTAAGGGGAGCTAGAATTGGGGAGAGAAAAGGCATCCTAGATAGGGAGAGTAATATGTGCCAATACATAAAACCATATAGTTAATAAAAATAACTAATACTTCTTTGATGCATATCATATGCCAGGTATGATTCTAAGTGCTTTATATGTATTAACTCATTAATCCTCAAACCCCCTTATGAGAGAGATATTATTATTATTTCCATTGTAGAGATGAGCAGACTGATGCACAGAGAGCTTTGGAACACGCTCTTGGAAACCTAAGTGGCAGGGCCAGAATCAGAGCCTAGGCAGAGGCTTCACTCTTAACTACTCTGTAATTCAATGTGGCTGCAAAACAGGATGAAAGTGTAGCAGTAATGGGTGCTGATGATGGCAAAGTAGGCAGAGGGCAAATCTCCAAGGCCTGCATATGCCATAATAATATAAAGCTCAGACTGTATCTCTTGTCCCAAAGGTTCTTAACCTGACATCTATGCCAAGCTTTGACGTGTATGGATTTTTCAGAGGAAAGATTCCACAGGCATCATCTCCAAAAGAGTCAGAGAGCCACTTAAGACTCTTTAAGCAAGGGGTGGTTTAGTGATTAACACTTCACAAAAATCACACTAGCAACAATGGACAGAAAGGACTGAGAGGAGGAATAGAGTAAAACTGGATTTAAAAATTAAGGTCAAAGTTAAGGTTTGAAGCTTGGTACGTTCAAGGCCTCTTTCAAGCATATCTGGTCTCAAATACAATCATAATCATAATTACTTCTTTTCTTCTTTAAATGTTTCTTACAGACCTTTAATTTTTTTTTCTTACTCTCCCACTCTCTTTTCAATTTTCTTAGAGCACAAATACATGGATGGGTATGAACAACCAGCTGTATAGAGGTGGCAGGGCACTGCCAGAGTTCCATGTGCAAATTAGGGTGGGATAAAATGCTGGGGACTGGAATATGGACAGCTATGGAGTCCCTTAGTCAGGCTGTACTTTGAGAGTCTACAGGACTCTGCAGATGGCATTTTGGTGGACTTATGCTTTCTGTCTGGTGGCATTATTAGAAATTAAATGTTCCGTTTAATTACAGTATCTCAAAAAAAAAAAGATGCCAAAGGCTGCTAGTCTATGAAAGAAAAGCTGTGACTCCTGCAAATGCATTCTATTATTTTAAATACATTTCCATGTAAACCATCACACATTCTGAAGCAAGCTCTGAGAAAGTCTACACTATTACTGTTTTTTGCCCCAGTTCTTGACTAAATATTTGCATAATTTTCCGAGCATCATAAAAATTCCACTGGAATTTGAAATAAGACAATTTTTTCATTCAAATATGCCAAAGATTTGCAAAATTAGACACATAATGATTCATAGATAGATAATTTAAACAGATGTGAACAGACAGAAATAGGTAGGTGAGTAGGTAAATAGATGGACAGATGGATGGATGGATGAATAGATGGATGGATGGGTGCATGAATGGATGGATGGTGGGTGGATGGATGGATGGACAAATGGATGGATAGTTGAATAGACAAATGTAAACAGACCAAAATAGATAGCTAGATATGCACGTAGGTAGACAGATGGATAGATGGATGGATGAATGGAAAGTAGGTAGATGGATGGGTAGATGAATGGTGGGTGGGTGGGTGGGTGGATAGATGGGCAAATGGACAGGTGGATGGACAGATAAGGATAGAGAGAGAGAGAGAGAGAGAGAGAGAGATGCCACCTATGGGCCCAGGCACTGTACTAAGAACTTTACATGACGGATCTGATTCAATCTTTACATTAGTCCCATAAAGAAGGCTTTATTATTGTTCCTTTTACAGATAAGGGAGCTGAGATTCAGCCAAGATAAGTGTCTTTCTCAAGCAGGATTTGAACTCAGGTCTGTCTAATTTCAAACATCATGCTTTTTTGTTTCTTTCTACCATGCAGTCTTTCCAGCTGATGTGGTAGGTACTTGAATGATATCCATTCATTCAGTGAGTAAGGTCAAAAGTACCCACAATTTTTAATATAGGAAGACTACCAAATAGCAGAACAGTCCTTTCTAGGACCAGATCATTGCCAAAATCTTTACATTGTGACATCTCCCCCCAGGCAATTGAGATTCCCTGAGATTGCTAAGGAGCTGAGGACTTTTTTTCTCCTCAATTGACAGAAACCTTCTAGGGCATGTCAAATCCACCCAAAGGACTTCCAAGCAAGTTTTGTGGTGTTGAGGTTCTGTATATTTCCCTATCTCCAGTCAAATTTCCTACAGGTATAAGGCCTGTTGAAAGAGAGAAAGAGACAATCAAGCTCACAATACCCACCAACATACTGTGCAAAGCCACCCTCCCTGCTTTCTTCCCCAAGGGACCAGTGAGGGTCCAGGCCTTTCTACCTGCAAGATCCAGGCCTTTCTACGATGAGGACCAATTCATGCTTCATGTCTTATACATGAGGGGCTAAGTGTTTCTCTTTTCATGTTTTTTGTTTCTAATAAGCTCTCAGGTGGTGTTGAAGTTCCTGGTCCAGGGATTGCATGATGGGTGTCTATGGAATATAGGAGGTAGTTGAATTATCTTTTTATGATAAATTTTAAATAAAACATTGCAATCTAGTTCCACATATATTTGTTAAATACCTGCTCAGTTCCAGGAGCCGTGCCAGGCACAAGGGGAGTACACAATAAGCAAAAGCAATCATGGTCCTCACCCTTGTGGAGCATGCAAAAAAGTAGAAAACAAAGCATGAAACAAGCAACTACAGTCTAATGACGATAATACAGGCAATGCAAGGTGTCACAGGAGTGCAGTACAAGGGGATTTCACCCAAGCCAGGGTCCTTGATGCATTGCAGAGTGGAGGATAGTGTCAGAGGAGGGCATGATGGAGGTCAAGGGCTATGCCCCCATGAAGAACTGACTGGGGTGGTCCTTGCCTTGCTGCAGTATTTGCTCCTATTCATCACCCCTCGAGATGCCCCAAGATCTGGCCCAGGAGAGCTTGTGGCCATGTATGTGGAAGCTTATTTGGGGACTGGGCAGATATTTAATAGTACTATTAAATCAGTACTCTTGCCAGTGACTATTTGAAAAAAAAAGAAAAAGAAAAAGAAAGAAACTCTCAAGTAGTTCATGCAGGAAAAGGGAACTTTTTGGCCCATGTAGGTAGGAAATCAATGCAAGAACTGGCCTCAGGGATAAGGAATTTTAAAGTGTTTTCAGATATCCAACTGTTGGCAGGCTTCTTTAATGTAACTGGGGGTTACATTAGAGATATAACCCCCAGTTACATTAGAGGTTTGGGGAGCCACAGATAGCACCAGGCTTTTATCCTAGCTAATGACTCTAGAAGAAAACGAGCTTTCCTCTGCAAGCAATTGTATAAAATTCCAGAGAAAGGTCTCACTGGTCCTGGGTCACATGCCACTCCCTGAGCCAACCATAGGACCCATAATGGTGTAGGGTGCTGTGACTGGCCAGCACGGACTCACATGACTGCCCCTGCAGGATACATTCCTTGACATTCCCACTAGAACCACATGGAGTGGAGAAGAGGCAGTTCCCCTGAGGAAGGTCACTATACACACAAGGGCAACTAATGTCCACTAGTGTCCATCCAGAATTTAGCTCACTTTTCATAGGTACAATAGCTCAGCCCTAGGGACAGAGCCTGACTTGGAATATAAAGATACCAAATTGGAGAAGAAAAATATCACAAGAGCATTATTTCTTCCTTGTGGATACAATTTATTTAAATAAAAGGTATTTTTAATTATCCCAAGTCATTTTTAATTGCATTAAGATACCTGCAGTTATTCTCTAGCTTGGAAGTGTAAGTTATGAAGTTTAGGGTTCAGCAATCAGCTTAGTTCGTTTGTTAAGTAACCAGAGACTCTGCATAAGAAATAAGAGTTACTTTATAGTTTATACATATGCTGCAAACACAACGCATTTTCTTTTCCATGAAAGCACTGCACTGGGAAGGAACCACTAAGGATTCCCTTTCACCATATTTGAAGACCTGCCTTGGACCAGGCACTGCTTTAGCCCCTAGTAATACAGGGAGAGTCCAACATGTATACAGTTTGCTAGTATTAAGAGCCGGAAGTGCTCAAGTAGAGGTATCGACAGAGGATTTGGGCCTTTGTTATGAAGGCATTCTCTCGTTATGACATATGAAGGGATGGTTCTTGTTGTGAAGGGGATTTCTCAAAGGTTTGTGAGTGGAGCATGACATGTGCAGATGTGTGCTTTACAGAGGTCACTCTGACTGCTGATGGAGAATGAACTGCATAGGAGGAAAGGGACTGAAGACTGGCTTGGAGGCTTTAGCAACAGTTGAGGTGGAGGTGATGAGACCTGAGTCACATGTCCATGCCCTCAGCAAGAGTGTGGCACATGATCTAGTACAGCGGGAGATAAAATCAAGAGACATTTTGAAGGAAGAATGGAAAAGCTATGCTGCCTAGTTCCTTAAGTGGAGGAGACAGAGATGGCTCCAATGAAAAGAGTGGAGAAAATGATCCATGATCCACTCAACAGTCTTTATTAACATATACTTTAAACCATCTTAGACATGGAATCTTTTGAAGGCGAGTGATGGAGATTTAAGAGGATCAAGTACATGTAATGAACAGTCCCACTAAAGACATTATGTTGGATGTTAACTCTGCATGTCTTTGGTGCCTGTCGCCATCATTTTAGGAAGCAGAATGCTCTGGAAAGCATGATATGGCTATCTGCTTAGCTTTCTGTTACTATTCTAGCTCTTATCCACCTCCACCCCCAAATCATAGCAAATTGCTACAGGCTAGTTATTTTCAGTAACAGCATAATACAAAAATTGGCATCTCCAGCAACACATAGGCTGGGACTTGGTAATAAGTGGGCTTTTCATCAATCATCTCCATCTCTCATATGATATTTCAGGGCCTGGCAATTCGCTTGCTGGAACCAGAGATGGTCAGGTTATTTAAGGGCTAATTGGAGTGTCTCTCTCTCCTGGATGCTTCTCTTCCTTGGCTTAGCTGAACATGCAGAGGAATTCTCTTTTTGTTTTTCTGCAGTCACATTTAACTCTCTCTCTGGAAGCCAAGCAGATTTAATTGTGTAAACATGAGCAATGGTAATTGGGTAAATGAAGTTGGAAACCAAGGTATGATGTTTTTGTTTTGCTCTGTGAGGGGAAAAAAAATAGGGAGCTTGTTTTTCTATGGTGGCAAACCTCACTGTCAGAATTCTGGACAGACAGTTGGCAGGAGGCAATCCCTTTACAAGTTTCTCATCAAGACCCATTGAGCTGAAATATATATATGCTGCCTCGCAGGTTATGGATCAACCCAGGGGCACTTCGTTGTTTTATTAACCATCAGATCAAGTGTTTCTCTGCACAGGTTCAGTTATCTGGGTGAGAATGAATAAGGAGTTTCCATAACAATGGCACACTCAGGTAACATGCATTCATTGGAAGAGCCTTAAGGATGATTTACCAGAGATATATCTAACTTTAGGCAGTGCTGTAAGTGGAAAACTAGATTTTAACAAAATATAAAATATGGAATACTTTTTTTATATAATGAAAGGATCAGTAGTTGCCTTCTTTAAATAGCTATCATTAAAACTGTTCTAACTTTAGGCAGTGCTGTAAGTGGAAAAGTAGATTTTAACAAAATATAAAATATGGAATACTTTTTTTATATAATGAAAGGATCAGTAGTTGCCTTCTTTAAATAGCTATCATTTAAAACTGTTTTCTCCAAATTCTATTTACACACAATCTTTCCCAAACAATTTAAAGAAGAAGAAATTGGCAAAGATTTTTTTTTTTTTTTAGCCCTGTATTCAAAACATCAAGGTGGTCCAGCAAGTAAAGGATCTTATCAACTCTTGCTTTTATTAGATGGTTTTGCCAGAATATTATATTTATTCATACTTCCCAATCTTTTTCTCTATTAATTTCACTATAATTCCATTTCCTATATGCCTACAATAAAATTCATTTTCCCAGTTGAAAATTCAAGCAAACCAACAAGAAAACTTGGCAATGGAGTATGTCCCTCTCATCATACAGATTGCTTTATAAACCAGAATTATCAGAAAGGAGCAGGTCAAAGGTTAATGAGACACTCATTAAAGAGAGAGAATTATAGAAGCTGATAGTGCTCTGTGCCTGTACTGAAGGAGAGGCTATTGTTATAGGATGTTTGCTGTGCTGATATTGTAAACCACATGACAGATGGGTCAAGTGCTGATTACGGTATTCTAACATTTGGAATAGCAAGTAACATATTTGATAAGCTGGCAAGTTTTTACATATGAGTCAACCCACAATATAAAAGCCACGAGAATTCCAAATTGAAAATAATTAAATGAGCTGGAAACAATCAGATACCACACATTTTCCCCAAAATGACAGATTTTGACATGTTGAAATTCCACAAAGGGAGCAAGAATATTGCCTAGCTCACTTGAACTAATAAGGGCCCTTCATCTGCTTTTGCAAAGCAATTAATTCCAGCCTTTTCACAATGTGGAGGTAGCACTAAACATTTATAAGCACCTTAGGCTTTACAGAGATCTGTCCCATACATGCTTTCTTTGCTCTTATCAGCAACCCTGCAAGGTACAGAGAAAAGATATTCATATTCTCAATTTGCAGATGAGGAAACTAAAGCACAGAGAGGTTTAAGTAGCAGGTGCAAGATTATGTAGAAAGTAAGTAGCATATGGAGGACAAGAAGCCAGCTCTCCCAACTCGTTAATACACCAAGTTCTATTTCTGGTCATCTGAAAGGAAGAAGCAGCTATTAACATATAGGCGTCATTTATTGTACAAAAGTGTATCTTCTTTCGGTCAGTGATGCTGCTGCCTTCATTCACATATATCCATGTGGATAAATTATCAAGTATTTGCGTTTAGTTTCTGAATGTCTCAATAGGGTGTGCTGGTGATGCTGGTAAGAGTCCTTGTCAAACAATGTCACACCTCTGTAATGTTGAAGGAACATCAAGAAAGCAGCAGCTCTCCATTTGTGTTTTATCATTTTTGCTTGTTCGGTTGTTCTTTTCAGAGTTTGTCATCGTACTTGTCACCCTTTGTTAAAGTCACTTTGTCTCTTTACTTTTTTATTGTTTCTCTTCACCTACCTGAGCAGCTCCCCTGCCACCTCCTGGGCCTCCTCTACCCACCCAAACGCAGACCAGCATGTTATATCTGAGGCTCAAAGACATGCCTAGGCCAAAATCAAGTACTGTAAACTTCTATCATTCCTTTACTCAGCAGCTTTCTAGTTTAGTTTGCTTTTCTGTTCACTTTTCTTCTTGAAGTTTTGTTTCAGTTTGGAATACGAAGCTGAGGCTCAGGCTCTCAAGTTTAATGTTGTAGGTTCTGAGATAATTGAATGAGAGCATTTATTTCCAAATGTCCACATTTTTTTGTCCAGCTATGTCTGACATATGCAACATTTTCAAATCTCAATGTCAGCACAAAATAACATTGTTGTTGCATAACATTTTGCATGACAATTCTTTATATGTTATGAGCTTCAATTCTGTTGTACGAAATGTTTCCTAAGTATACTATATTTTTAGTTCCATTTCATCAGTGCTCCAGCTAGTGCAAGATTGGGGGACAGGAATATTGCAATACATTTCAAGTCAGTGGATGTAACAACAACAAAAAAAGTCATTTCTAAGCACAAATTTCTCCTTGACCTCTGTTGGGGGGAGGGAGGAAGTGCTGAAGAATTTTGCACAATATTTTCTTTAAAGACAACATCTTTTAAAAAGTCACTTTTAGTGACATTTTTGCCATTTAGCTAGTGAATCATCTATGCAAATGAACAGGAAAATAGTGCTGTGTCTCACTAAAGTGGCTTGATCTACAGATAATGGAATCACAGCTAATTAATAGTAAATGAAAGTATGGCTACATGGGTTAATTGACAGATCAAGTATTCTAGGTTAAAGGATCTTTAACCTGCTTACTTTAATGGTTGCATGTTAAAGTACAACTGCAAAAGGTTTTATTAAACATACTGTCTGTATATATACATCAGGCATACACATATCTGTATACATGTGCACACACTCATAGAATGGCTGCCTGCACATGTACACTTTATGTGTATCTATTGATATATATTGTAGTCAATCTAAGGGTACTGCATATTAAAACAAATGTTCAGGTTGTCCTAGCTTGAGCATCTTGGATCTCTCCAAACATAAAAATCATTCATACTTTTTAAATAAATGTGCATAAAAATATTGGTGGGAATTATTTCATTTCTGTGTCATATGTCATGTACAGCCAGAATTCTCCTAGATTTGGTGAATGTTCCACCCAAAAGGACAATGCTCTCTTTTAAAAAGCAAGAGATTTCAAAGATGTGCTCCAAGTGGGATTTCCTGCAGATTTGTATTAATGTGCAGCCTTGTCTGGTTACTAGAAAATGTATGTAAGTGTGTGATGTGTGTATGTGGGTGTATGTGTCGAATGGGTAATAAGCATAGGATGAGGAATTTGCAAATTGATGTGTAAATGTGAATATCAACTAATAAAAAATAGTAGCCTATGCATATTTACTATCAAAATGCAAATATCTCACTCTACACTTATTACTCAAACATATATACACAGTATGTTTGTAGAAATGCCTGAAAGTCTACTGATGAAATTATGATAGTATATTTATGAAATTAAAAACAGGTAAGGTGCCCCAAAAGCACAGAAGTTAATCTTGTCATTCATTGTTTCTCCAAGTATTTATTGCTCTGGACCAGGCAATGAGCTGTCAGCAACTGAACTCCCACATCTTGCTCTGAGTATTGGCTATTCTTTACCTGATCTATGTACTTATGTTTCGCACAACTCCCACCTTCATGCACTGACAAGATCTAGCCACATTTCCACCTGGGCATGGCAGAGATGGGGAGCTTTTCATTGGTCTGAATCCAGAAAGCTAATTTTCACACCAGCCATCAGGCCTTGTTAGACTGAAGCTTTCAACACCCAAATAATCAAACCCAGTCCCATTCATCACAATTAGCTCCCATTGGCTGGAACCCTTTTTATTGCATAGTGTTCTACTGAATTTAATTTTATTTATTAAGTCAAATCCTAAATTACTAATGATCTGATATGTTCATCAGTTATCTAAGAAATACACAAAGGTAAATGATGAGGCTTTTTTTTTTTTTTTTGTAAATTAGCAATCTCCTACAATTTTGTTTAAATCCACTTTCCTTTCCCCCCCCCAAAAAAAAAATCTGCCTATGAAGTATTAGGGAATTCTCTCTAGCAAGAAACATCCTGCAGCCAAAACATGCTTTTACGAACATCTACTTGTGGAATCATGCTAAATGATCCTTATTTCCGTTATATTCCATTTGCTCTAAAGAACTCTGAGGCTTCAAGGTTTGAAGGGGGCTAAGTATGAAATACAAGTTCCCCTGTGAGTTCAGACTGGGTTGAAGTCAGGCAATTTCACTGGCTAAGAAAATCTTTATGTTTCAAATATTACTCTCTTCCCCAAGGGAAAAAATTTTTAATTTTTGGCAACATAGTGACGATGTCAGACATTCATGAACTCAGCTCTATGAAGGGTGCAACGTAAGCCAGGCTTAAGTTTCTTCTTGAGCTGGGTAAAAACAACCCTTTCAACTCAAGAGAAACTAAAAACAAAGAAAAAAATTTAGTATATTGTTGCAACCTAACAGATAAAATTTCAATTGTAATAACCAGTGGCACAAACTACCACCACTTCCTTCAATAATCTACTCCCAGCACCTTTCTATAATAATTCTATCCCACCATCTACATAATGGCCCAGGAATGTCCAATTTTTCTTTTCAATCTCCTCCCTGAACAGCCTGAAACAGATCTTTGAATCTGCTTTTTCAAAATGAACACTCCCATACCTGTAATGAAAAGCAATGCTGTCTTATGGAATGTTTAGTGACCAATCTAGAAAACAAATGTGGCAGCAATCAAGATTAAGCTTCTGTTATATCTTCCTACTTCAGGTAGCACGAACACAGTCTAGAAAGGAATATAAGATAGTACATTTATGCTGTCTTTAAAGAACATGTGTACAAAATGTCACTAAATATGAAATGGGCTGTCATAGACTTAATATAGCTTCATATGCAAATTGGAAGCTGGAGCACTGTTTTTTCCTAATATGTATTACAATGATGGTAATAAAAATAATAAAATGGCTTTCTGGTTTGCTCACTACTAATTACATGGCACTTAACATTTGCATGGAACTTTTTTAAAAAATTGATAACTATTTGAAATTTCTTATCCACTAGATCTAATGGCCACAAAACTAGCCTGCCACTTTCGCTGAATTTTAACACAAATTCTTGTACTACAGAAAATGTAGGCCGGTTAATCACTCCTGCCAAAAAGCTTGAAGACACAATACGTCTTGCTGAACTAGTCATTGAAGTTCTTCAGCAAAATGAGGAGCACCACGCAGAGGTGAGCAGGCTGGGTGGCAATTGTCTCTGAGTGTCCCTTAGCTGAGGTTGCAGAACTGATTTTACCAGTCAGGTTGTGAATAAGATGCCTTAACACCCATTTTCTTTTAACTGGGATTGCAAAGAGAATGAAAGTGGAAATTTTGCAAGGAGAGGAGTCTTTGGAAGGTTATTTAAAATAACCAGAAAGTGGTCGCATATTGTACTTTTCAGCCTAGGTTTTCAGATGTTTCTAGCAACGAGCAAAAGAGGTAAGTGCGTCTTAGAGTTAATTATTCAAGCAGCGTCTGGTTACTAGGGTTGAGAACACAAAAAATATTTTTTTGGTCTTTTGTGGTTATTTTTGTTGCCACCACTGTTGTTTTTATTGGTTCTTTGGTATGTGGATCACAGGCCATCTTTTGAATTTTATCTCTGTAATTTACTCTGCTTCTACTAGAATCTCCATTTCTTTAACCTCGGATTGCCTGGGTTGCTAAACACAGTGACAGAGCAAATTATTCTATGTTGTTCAATCTGTCAGTTCCCCAACATGCATCTAAATAAATACAGCTTACATTTTTTTTTACAAACCACTATAAAAATTATCATTTTGATAATAATTGTAAACCGAAGGATTTCAAGGCCAACTAAATCCCAAACCTATAAGGATTTAAACAACACAAACCTTCCAAGAAAAGATTCCAAGATTTCATTATGGCTAAACTGTTATATAAACTGCACATTTCAAAATTAAGATTTAAAATCATATCTCTTAAAATAACCTTTTTGAAAATTAAGGTAATCCTCCCTCTTCTTCTACATTCAGATCTACAGCAAAAGAGGGGGGAAATAAAGGCATTCCATAAAAGTAGTTTCTCAAACAACTAAAATGACCATTCCCATGACTGAATGAAAATTGACAGTATAGTTAAATAATATATAATACACCATAAATCCAGCCATCCCGACTAATGCCTGATTGCATATTTAAATTTCCTCCCTGTTTCTCTACTGTTCCATTCAATCTTGGCTGATCGTGGCAGGGAAAAGAGGTATGTGACTAAACTGAATGAACCCGCCACCTGCTGTCATACTCTGCATGCCCTTCCAGTACCATGTCTTCTAGTGGGACTTTTCCCAGTGCTCCTGCTTTCTAACACTGACCCAAGGAATGTAACAGCAACTTCCAGTGGACTGCTTGTGAAATGGGTGGCCCTCCACAGCAGGGTAAACGTGGGGCGATTCTCTTGTGCGTGCATGTAGCGATTGATATACTTAACGACGACTGCAGTTACATCCCGACACACGCCTCCTACCTGCCTTGATTCTGTCCTTAGCCTGTCGTAGTTTCCTACGTCCGTTTGTACTTACCTTTATTACAGCAGATGAGTTCCCAACTTAGTACCCAGTAGCTCGAGCCTAATCTGTTCTCTCTCTCGCATACACACACACACACAGACACACATGAATTATGCCTTCACGTATTGTTGCTTCACCTTCCCAATCTCTCTCTATGTATATGTATGTATATGTATATATGTATTGTGGTACACAGAGGGGTACATATATACATGTTAGTTTGTGTGCACAGTATACGGTGTGTTCAGTGTGGTAGACTGTACCCCTAAAGCACACATCTTTGTCTTTGAATAATGAAAAGCAGTGGGTAAGTATTTAGAAGCCAAAGTATAACTCCTTATTGTCTTTGGAAAAGGTCTATAAAGATTTTAGATGCCCACAGACCTTGTGAGTTAGCTCATGTACAAAAATAGCATTCACCTGTATGAGCAAGCATATGTACTTTTTAAGCCTTGCCTTGCCCAACCCAGTTACACAGACTCTGTTCACTTGATTGGAATCGTACTTGGGCTTTTTGTTTGTTACTGCCCTTGCTAGAATTTTTCCCTCCTTCTCAGAGAGTCAGGTTTGATTATAAGGTTCTGAAAAGAGTTACCTTGGATGTATGGAAATAGCTCTGGTCCTCACTTCTACAACCCCCAAAGTCAAATTCTCTTGGTTCTCTAGAATCCTAAATTCCTCCGCCAGACTTCAATAGTGATAATTCATATCACAACAGTCATGGTTCTTTGTAGGGCTACCTATCTCTATGATTATTAATGCAAGGAATGTAGATATTTGCTCAATAATAAATTATAACAGGGAACTAAGTTCTCTATAGATGGCAGACGTGGTGCTTCTTATTGGCCTCCGGTTTGCAACTTTTAAATAAAAAAGCTGGTAAGAACCAGGTATGAGGTTGGGTTAAGAAATTTCTAATTTCAAGCATTCAGGGTTGGTTTTTTGTTTCATCTTTTTTCCTGTCATCCTAGAGCAAAATTGTTTCTGGGAAGGAAATTCAGTCTTCCTAGTAACTGTTTTCTTGGACTCACCCTGAAGATGTAGTTAATCAAATAACTAAAGAATAAGTACTAGCCAATATTTGGTGTGCCTTTGTGAATTTTACAAATATCCTGGATCAGGACTGAAGAGAGTCAGCCCACCATATAGGGTCAGGGGGTGGGGATGGGACTCCAGCAAGTTCCAGTATGTAGAGGGTCTCTACCTAAAAGGTGGGTGGCTATGTGGGATGGAGGATTTCTCCCTCTGCTGGATTTAGCCAGGTCGAAAGCAGAGTAGGCCCCACACCTCAGGGCTCTCATCCCCAGGTGGTAAAACTACAATAAAACCTCATCAGTTCAGACCCAAATACTTAGAATCTGTAACAATTCCATCACAGATGTAGCTCTTTTAATTTTCCTTAAGTAAAATCTTTGACGTGGTCTTAACTTTCTCTGGAAATTCTAAAGGCTCTTCTTACAAGTTGGAGGAATCCAGTACTTGTTTTCCATCCGAGGACCTATGAAATTAAATCTTCTGTGTCATTGACTTCAATTTATGTCAACTTATCTACAATTATTAGATGTTAAAAAAAAACTTTTACGTGTATGATACATTCTCATGACAACCGATATAGACTTCATGAATACCTTTCACTTTGGTCCCCAATTACAGACTGCATTTGAAAGCAGTAAAATGATCTCTCTCTTTAGAAAGCCCAATAATTTAGGCTTTTTTGCTGACAGACAAGCATCTCCCCTCTCCCATTACTCTGAATCAGTGAGGTTTTACTGTAAATTAAAATGGAAACAGCAGGTGTCTATTTCCAGCCAAGCCGACCTTGCAGAATGGTCCATGACTTGATTTTTTCCATTTAATTTGCAAACCAGCCACATGTTGATAAAGGAGAAGTAAGTAAAGTGAAATCTCATGAAACAGGAGAGGCAGACCCCTATTCTGCCTCCTAGTGGCTGTTAGAATATCCCCCAAACAACTAATAGATCACAGAAGAGCTTGGCCATTAAACAAACCCTTTCATTTATGGAATTATTTCCATAACCATTTTTCATGTTTCCAAACGCCTTCCCATCTTTTTTTGGTGAATGCTCCGGAAAGTGTTTCCAATGTAAATACTTTACGGCACTGAGTGGGGAGGTGGGTTGAGAAAGGGCTGGCGATTTGTTTTTGTTTTTCTGCTCTCTTTGAAATCAGTGAAAAGGGCCTGTTGACACCGCCACTCATTCTGCATGCTCCCTGCCAGAAATGATTAGTCAACATGCATGCGTGCCTTTGAATTGCATTCACATCTGGCCCAGTCCGATGTGAATGTCGCCCCTGAGACCCTGCACAATGATTTACAAGGGCCCATGTGCATGAAAATGAGTTACTTCACTGATATTTTTTGGTTTTCAATGTACATATGTATCCAACCCCCAGAGAAGAAAGTCGTGATCTTACTTAGTGTTTCCTAGCCTCAGCCTGATCTTTCCTCTAGAGTGGATGCAAAACCAAAGCCTCCCTGCTTAAAGAGATTTTGACTCAAAAGTTTTGTGACAATTGCAACAGTGGTTTTCTTTGACTTAGCATGAAATAGGAGTAATATTTCCAATGTGGAGGGAAACATGAGTTCCTGAGTTTATATGAGACCATAGACAATTAAGCCCCAGATATGAAGATATGTGAACAATAACTGCAAATTTTCAAGTTAGACCAGCAGAAAACCCATAAACACAGTGAAGAAACTCCCAAATTCTAGTACCTTAGAGCAAGAGCTAGCGAACAGCGGTGATAACGAGCATGACTCAAAACATACCGAGTTATTGTAAATTGAACAGAAGTTCCACGTCTGTCATTTCTACAGCTGCATCATCTGACCCACAGGTCAGGATAAAAGCTCTCTGCGGCAGGCCTGGAATCACGAAAAACACTGCCTCGGACTCTCAGAGGCTCAATTGTATCCAAAATGCTGTTCTCTTTACAATACAATTACCAAACCCTGCTGGATGCACAATTAATCTTGAACAGTGAGGGCTGGAGTTCATGTCTTCTGTCCGAGAGAGAAACTCATCACCTCTGTGTCTATTGTTTTTCTGCCAAATTTCAAAGGCCTTTGCGTGGTGGTCAGACTTAATGGTGGAGCATGCGGAGACGTTTCTGTCCCTGTTTGCGGTGGATATGGATGCAGCGCTAGAGGTGCAACCCCCAGATACCTGGGACAGTTTCCCATTGTTTCAGCTGCTGAATGATTTTCTCCGCACCGACTGTATGTATCGTCTTTGACTGTTTGGCTTTCCTAAGTGTGTGCACATAAACAGATTACTAAGATGTCTTTATCCCAAGCTGACTACAGGCTGGACACAATTCTTCATAGTTTTATTATTACTTAAAAAAACAAAACAAAACAAACAACCTTGCAGCCTATGGGCATTCCCTTTCTTCCAAAAAAGTGTTCTATTACAGGGAAGCCCTCCTTTAACTAGAGAGAAGAACCTGAGAGCAATGTGAGAAGAGATGTCTATTCCTTGTGTTTTATTTGGTCTCAAAAAAAAAATTAACCTCTTCCATTTTGCAACTTTTGTCAAAAGATGCTTTCTAGATGAAAAATAAATTCTAGCTGAATAGCATCAAGCATTTCAGAGTATCTTACAGGAACAACAGCCATAAGATAGACCTTCCTCCCCAGGGAAGGTGGTGAAGGAGGGGAGAATATGAAGGATGTTTTCTTCCTGGTAACTTAATAGGAGAAAGAAAAGAGGGTGCAAGAAAAACATGGAAAATAGTGTGGATTGTTGTTTTTGTTGTTTTTTTAAGGAACGTGATTGTTTTTACTTTTAGAAAAGTGACACGAAGAGGTAAACTGTTTTTGAATTCCATTCCCCTTTCAAACAGATTTAAGCATGAGCTTTGATGCTGTTTCTGTGCTTTTTTTCTTCTCTTCTTGTGTTGGCTTCCTCAAAAGCAGTGTATTTAATGTAAAAGACGATTATCTCTTTGTGTGCATTGTATGTTGGCAAAGCAACTGTACGTTCTTACCGAGCTTTTGCTTATCTGTTCTAGATAACTTGTGCAATGGAAAATTTCACAAACACCTGCAAGACCTGTTTGCCCCGCTTGTTGTTAGATATGTGGATTTGATGGAGTCCTCAATTGCACAGTCCATTCACAGGGGCTTTGAGCGGGAGTCATGGGAACCAGTCAAGTAAGGAAACCTCTTTTGATACCATCGGAATTTGGGTACAAATGGCTGGAGAGTCATTCAGAAATGGATTAATGGTGTCATATGGTTTTCATTGTTCGTATGGACAGAGAGAAACACCATTCATATTTCCTACTATGGTGTTCATAGCTTCCTTGCCCAAATAGTCGAGGGGAAGAGGTTGAGGAATGTTTTATGAAATGAAATCTTTGGTTTTTTGCACACAGTAAATAAGGAATACGGGATATAAACTTGGTTGTGATATTTGTACTGTGTATCTTACTCCAATGGTGTTATCCCTAGGAACAGGTGTTTCCCAAAGTGTGTTCCATAGGGTCCCAGGCAAGGAGTCAGCAAACTTTTTTTAATAAAAGGCCAGATGGTTAATATTTAGGCTTTTTGAGCCACGTAATACCTGTCATGACTACTGAACTCTGCTGTTGTAGCATAGTCACAGGCAGTACATAAATGAACACGTGTGGCTGTGTTCCAGTAAAACTTTATTTATACAACAGGACCATAGTTTGCCATTCCATGGTCTAGGCCTTTGAGACACACCTCACGAAAACAATTGTATGGCCAAGTACGTTTAGGAAACACTATATACCCAACTCACCCACCCACACCCTTGTCTCCAGAGAGCCACAAAGCACACTGGCATATTTTAAAACTCTGAGAATAAAGTCATATGGAATTTCATTTAACTCTGCTCAACCCAGAGCTCCCTAAACATATTTGACCACAGAATGCATTTTTTTTAAATGGGCTATCTATCCTTCAGGACATATTATGGGAGATCCTTTGGGTTGCAAGTTTGTCAATTTCCACAACTGTTTGGTGAATCTTTGATCCTATTTGAAAATGTTTGGCGGATGCACTGACACCTCCATTCCCCAGCAGGGAAGAGGGCTGTGACTGCCAGAGGGTCGATTTCAGACTCCCCTGTCTGGAAAAACAGAGACTCCTATATGAAGAGTGTTTTGTGGCATGGTTTGACAAGCTCTAGTAAAACCTGGTACTGGCTTTGCCCTGTTAGATTCTTTTTTTTTTTTCCCCCTCCCTTTAAGAAAATCATTTTGTTCTCTCTAGTCCTTTACACCTTTGGGATGTAGCCACTATTATGGAGGAAAATGGGGTATGTATGTACATATGTAAAAGCACACTTTCAGGAACTTCTGAAAAATATTCAGGAGGCTTTTTCTCAATCTGAAAGTCTTGACTTGTGCAGTTTTCTGAATTGAGATCCTCCATCTAATGCTACCGTGTGTAAGACTCTAACTTATAAATCAATGCAAAATTGCTTTCTCTGTCCCCTTCCACATCTGAGCCACAGGAGAAGTTTCTTTATTTACCCTACTGAGAACAGGTTAATAGGCAGTAGCTCTTCATTTGCAAGTACCAAGAAATGTAAATTTTAGCTTGTTATTCTCAGGTTTATAATGATCTCTTAATATGGTCCTGCTGACTTTTAACTCATGAGGATAAAACTGGGTCCCTTGATTAAGGCATTAATGAGAAACTTTATTTTCTTTTTAATTCTCATTATAATCAAGACAGTTGTGCTTTAGAGAACAGCTGTGACAGGAAAAATGTTGAAATGAGTAATATTTACATTTTGCAAATAGCAGTGGTCTTGAAATAGCATTTACGTACTTGGGTTTAAGTCTAAGCTACTACTACCAACGCACGGGAAGGAATGATCAGTATCCTTCACTATTCCTTCAAGAGCCCTAGATTTAGGGCTTTTTCCACCATTCCCTAGCCAGGAGGCAAGGGTTTGAACTTCTCTGATCTTGTCTGCTCATCTGCAAAACTTGTTTTCTTAAAAAAGCCCCTACCCAGCATCTGAGAATTGTAGTGAAGCTCCTTGATAAAGTCACTAAGTCATTTTAGAATCTGTTGAATTCTTCAGAAACTAAACATCTGACCACGATACCTTTTTTGAAGCATTAAATATTCTTAATACCATTAGAAGTAAAGATGGACGCAAAACCATTTTCACAACTGGAAGTCTTAGTGTGGGAATGTTTTGCTGGGGATTTTTTTTTTTTTTTTTTTTTTTAATGATCTTGTCTGCTCATCTGCAAAACTTGTTTTCTTAAAAAAGCCCCTACCCAGCATCTGAGAATTGTAGTGAAGCTCCTTGATAATGTCACTAAGTCATTTTAGAATCTGTTGAATTCTTCAGAAACTAAACATCTGACCACGATACCTTTTTTGAAGCATTAAATATTCTTAATACCATCAGAAGTAAAGATGGACTCAAAACCATTTTCACAACTGGAAGTCTTAGTGTGGGAATGTTTTGCTGGGGATTTTTTTTTTTTTTACTGATTAAAAAAATAAAATTGAACTCTTGGTTCAGTAATTTAAAGATGTAGAAATGTATAAAGGAATAATAGTTGTGAATAACAACCTGAGAATTACATAGATGTGTGTGTGTGTGTGTGTGTGCACGCGCGTGTGTTTTAAGTAGCTTTTTTGCTGTCCCAAACTGTGCGGTGGGTTAGTGAATATGGTAGATGTGTGTGTGCGTGCGCGCGTGTGTTTTAAGTAGCTTTTTTGCTGTCCCAAACTGTGCGGTGGGTTAGTGAATATGACCGCAGTGTGTTCAGTTCACACTCAATGGTATGTGCCTTTCAGAGTATGGAGATATTTAAAAGTGCCAACTAAAACATAAGCTAAATGAAAATTCTTTTAAACCATATACATTTTATTAGCTGGTTTGTAAACAGAATGTGAATGCCATGGGACAGCTTTGCAGAATGGCAGAAAATGGAAGGAAAAAGAGTTCTGGGACATGCGTCTGTGCTAGGAGGAGTGAGTCTCTCCATGTTTCTACCAGGAGAAGAGAAACAAAGTGAACTTTCATCTGACCTCTTGTTAGAGGGTTGATAAAGAAGCAGAGATTCATTTTTCCCTCTTGAATTTTTTTCCCCAAGGAAAAAAATGATCTTTTTTGAATGCTTTTTATCTGGCTCACCCCCAAACAAGAAACTGACATAGGTAAATAGATTTAGCTTGCCCAGTCTTTTCAGTTTTTGCCACATTATCCTCCAACACACATGTGTGCGTGCACACACAACACACACACAAAAGCCTTTCAAACAATTATTCTCAAATAGTTCTGTTCTTTCACTTTTCAGAAGTCATGATGATAGGCACCTGATTACAGGTAAAATGATAAGTGCATTGTAAAGCTTGCTTCAAAATAGCTAGTATTCAAAATGTTAAAGAAAAACAGCAGTCTAACAAGAATATACTACCAATGTATTGAGTTTGCTAAAAACAGAACAAAAATTTTTCTTTATTCTTCAGATTTTCTTATTTCAAAATATGGCCCTCTAAACGAAAATAGAGATGTAATTATTTGGGTTTGATATAATCGAGTATATTGGCTGGAAAGGGTAAAATGGCTAAGTCCTATGCTGCCTGTCCCTAGAAAGATGGCCTTCCATCTCTTCTGTCTCTGCACGGACAGAAAAGAAAGGCTGCATCTCTGTTTCCCTTAAGCCAGATACGTTTGTGGTTAAAATCACTATGCACCAGTGGAAAATGTCATCTCATAGCTTCTAACCACAGCTGAAGACAGTCAGCCTCTCAAGGACAGGCCCAAGTTGTCAATAAAATCTACAGTCCATAGCCCTTTCATTGGTATTCATCAGGACATGTCACAGGGTCACCGGGCAAGTGGCAGGTTGCTCACAACCATCCTGGCTGCTTTGAATATAATTGTGGCCCTAACAAGCAGGTGGACAACATTTCCACCAGCACATTAGTGTTGGCTCATTGTTAATGAGTCATACTGGACTTCAAGGTGGAAGAAAACCTAGCAAGCATATAATCTAAAGTCTTATCAAATCAAGTACCTCCTCACCCTTGCTACCCTTTTCCTGACAGATGGTTACTCAACCTCTACTTAAATAGCCCTAGGCACAGTGAATTCTCGACTTCAGGTTCCCATTTCAGGTTAGGATGGCTCTGAATAGTAGAACTAAATACTGCTTCTTGACATGTGTACCCCGTAAAATCTGGGTTTCTCATTTATCAAATGCACTTTCTCTTTTTCTGCCTGAGATATGCATATGAAAAGTATTTTTAATATAATGTCCCTTTCCAGATTGTCAAAGATGTCACTATCTTTTTTAAAATAAATTTTATTGTGTATATTTAAGGTATAAAACATGATCTCATAAGATACACATATGGTAAAATAGTTATTATAGTGAAACATATTAACATATTCATCATCTTAATGATAATAAGCTATCAGAACAAATGTATGTGTCTCGATATCAAGGTGAACTTGGAGTCAGATCTCCTGAGTCTGCCATATCTTGCTGGTCGACCTTGCACGACCAAGATTTCTGAACTGAGATCTTCCCTCGGTTGACCTTCCTGAGACTCAGCATTCTCCTCTGTAAAACAAGAACTGTGAATAATGAAAGCTTTTCCAACACAAACATTCATGACATGTGACTCCATATCCACATACATATACATACATGATTATAAACACACGTTAATTATCCCTGCCTCTCTAATACCTACAACAGGGCTCAGGACATAACAGGTGCTCAATAAACATTTGTTCATTGATTGACATATTTATTAAGGAACCCATCCAAGCTCAACACTGTAAGGATACAATAGGAAAACCATGGGGGTAGAAAAGAGAAAAAGATACATTTCTGCTCTAGTTGGGTCTGAGCAACACACAGATAAGAAAAATGACTTTAAATATTTACCAATGTACAAACAATGCAAGGGAGAGTTGTGAAGGTAGAGTAGAGGGGAATGACCTTCCACTGAGGGGTCATGAAGGAAATAGCTTGAAGAGTAAGATTTCAAAAGGGATAGGCATGCTGAGAGAGAAAATGAGCACAAGTAGAAATACAGGGGAAAGCAAGGCATGCAATAAAAGCAGTGAATGTTCAGCTTTGGCTAACGTGGATTATAAAAGAAGCATATCATAAGTTGGAGAGATGTTCAAGAGATTCTAAAATTCCATGAAATTTAGAACTTTATTCTCCAGGTGATGTGTTCTCATCAAGGGCTTTACAGCCCTCAAGCTGATGAAAATTGGCTTTGGGGGACGGGGGGGCACTGAGGGGTCATGAAGGAAATAGCTTGAAGAGTAAGATTTCAAAAGGGATAGGCATGCTGAGAGAGAAAATGAGCACAAGTAGAAATACAGGGGAAAGCAGGGCATGCAATAAAAGCAGTGAATGTTCAGCTTTGGCTAGCGTGGATTATAAAAGAAGCATATCATAAGTTGGAGAGATGTTCAAGAGATTCTAAAATTCCATGAAATTTAGAACTTTATTCTCCAGGTGATGTGTTCTCATCAAGGGCTTTACAGCCCTCAAGCTGATGAAAATTGGCTTTGGGGGACGGGGGGGAAGGTTCAAACAAAAAAACACCTTACTCTTTTTATGTGTAAAGCACAGATGTACATATAATACATAAACAGATATACCGTATATCTGTGGCATTAAATTTTCATGGAGAAGGAAGTTCGGGGTGGGAGTGTTGATGAATAAAAGGTTGAGAAATACCACTTTAGGAAGGTTCAAACAAAAAAACACCTTACTCTTTTTATGTGTAAAGCACGGATGTACATATAATACATAAATAGATATACCGTATATCTGTGGCATTAAATTTTTATGGAGAAGGAAGTTCGGGGTGGGAGTGTTGATGAATAAAAGGTTGAGAAATACCACTTTAGACTCTAGGAAGTTATTAAAGAGTGCACATGCCCCAAAGTATGCATTAGACCTAAGAACAAATGCTTTAGTGAGAGAGTCTTTAATGTCCAGAGCACCAAGAGAAGACAAGATGTACTGCCTATATTCATGCAACAAATGGCTTATAAAAGTAGATGGTATTCTGTGTCTTAAATCTAACCCCATCTATAAGTCTAAAGCAGAAATCTTTAAGAGAAGACACAACCATATCCCTTCTACATGGAGAAACAGTCTTGGTTAGAATTAAATCTAGAAAATAAGGAATGACCCCACCTCCAGTCATTTCCATCAGTAGAAATGATGAGACACACACACATCTGTAACATTCATCCATGTGAGAGAGTAGATGAGAATTTTTTTAATCCAGTGCTCCAGAGATGTGCCCTTTGACCTTCATGGGAACTATCCTTTCTCAGCAGTCCCCAAAGTGAATGAAAGAGTCTAATTTTTAGCATATATCAGTTGTTAGGATTGCAATTTACATTTCTTGTACTATCCAGAGATATCCAATTATGATTCTGACAGAGGAGCATGACTGACTTGTTTATAGGTAGTTGCTAAAGGGCCCTCTTTAAAATAGTAGTTTGTTAATAGTCATCAGCAGCTCCAGGAGCCTGATCGGAACTGAGTACTACTAAAAAATTCTCCCTTTTCACATGTATATTTCTGAAATATTATGCTTGGAATTGCCTCCTTGATTATTAATATGTTATTAATATCTAAATGAAGTATTACTAACATTAGTAATGCACTATATTATTTTGCTAAAAGCAAAAGTATCAAGAATGTTTCATCCTTTTAAAAGTAGAGCATTATAGTATGTCACATGAAGGAAATGTTTCTGTATGAGCCCAGTGCAGTAGTCCAGGCAACATGTCATATTTTACAAATACATTGTTTTGATTAATATAAGTATTTTTTATTTTTGTGTGAAAAATAAAGCTCGCTTCTAATTTGTGTACTCGCCATCCGCTAATACGTTTAAATTAAGTTGCTTTTGCATACATTTGTATGTTATTCATTCCTAGCTACTTTTAATTTGCTCAGAATTGACATTTTAACTTTCCAGGCTGCCATCTCTAAAATCTCCTAATTCCTTAATCATTATTCAGTGTGTGTATCATTTAATGATCACATTTGCTTATATAGGCTTACACATGTCTCAGTGGAAATCGCCAACGGTTTTGTTACGTGGCAGTGTTTAAGACTGAGAACCACCAGGGACTGAATTCAAAGGCAAATTCGCGGCCAAACAGAGACACATGCAAGGAAAAGTTTCATTTTTCCTTCTACTTAATAATCATATTTAGCTAATCTTCTTTTGACAATTCCCACAAGAGCACCCTTTAGTCTCAAGTAGAGACGTATAATTGGCGTTCCCAAAACATGAAGTGTGAAGTACAAATCCGTGAGACACCTGTTTCCCCTAAGGAAAAGAATGCCAGGTAGGCAATTTTTGCTTCTAGGTTTTTCAGTCTACAAGCCAGGGCTATATTGCTATTGTGAAAGAGTAACTTCTTTCTAGAGGGAGGCAGGCATGCAGGCTATCTGCAAAGTCCAAAATTTCTGACTTAGCAGGAGGCTTGCCCCCCTAAGCAAGCCCAGAGGCAGCTCCAGCCCCTGCAGGAGTCCTTTTAGTCAAACACAGCTTGCCCCGGGCAGAGCTGCTTTGGCAAAACTTGCTCTTCTCCCACAAGATCCAAAAAGAGAACCTCAACTCCTTTGCCAAAGTGCTGTCAACTTCACTTAAACAGGAAGGCTCCTCTCAGATGCAAAGTTAGGCTGGGCTCTGTGGTGCCAGTGACTTTGGCTGGATGGAACACCCTTAAAATGCCACTACAGAGACATGCTATATCAACTTGTGGAGCAGTGAATGACAGAGTCCCACCAAAGACAATATCGTTCACTCGAGCTGGGGGGTTGTTTGGTTTTGTTTTCTCTCTTTACTCATAAAATCATCCATCTCTCTTCCATCACGTCAATTGATCAACCTTTGTTCAAAAGCAAAAAGCAGATACAAGATAACATTTTTAACTTCTTAGTCATTTTTAACTTATTTTAACTTTTTACAGAAAAATACTGAGCTTAATTAATTTTAAAAGTGCGCCCATGTAGCAATTACTCAGATCAAAAAACAGAACATTCCCAGCCCCCCAGAAGCCCTTACCCCTGTCATGCTTTCTTCCAGCCTCTATCCCATTTCCAAGAGTAACCACCATGACAGAAAGCCATATTTTAAATCCACTTTTGGTCAAAGTATTTAATATAAAAGCTGAGTTTGGGATTCTTTTCTTTTCCTAGGTATCTGTTTCTGCGTATAAACATTTCTCCACTTTAATTGGACTTAGTTTGGGAGAGGATGTTTCCATGTACTTTAAATGTTCTATAAAATTATTCAAAGCTGATCCTTCTTAATATGATTTTTTAATCTTCACCATCAACTCTGACACCCCATTGCACACACACCTGTCTTCAGAAGTAGTAGTTGGAAAGAATTCAGTTTCTGTACATCATCATTATGTGTGTGTTCAAGTGGGTGAATTTCCTATTTCATCATGTATCTAATATCCGACTTGAGAAATGTGCCTCTATCAACAATAACTTATAAATAAAAATAAGAAAATTGAAGTGTTTTATCATTTCTGGCAATCCCAACTACTCCACAGAAGCCCAGCCCCACCACGAATTCCATGACTTCAAGTTCTTAGTATGAGACAAGTTCTAGACTCTTATGGCAATGGATTTGGAAACCAAATATCCCCCCCCAAGACATTTAAATAATGTGATCATTGTGTGTGGGTGCCCCATGAGTGTCCACACATTTAAGTCACTCTATGGTTAATTTTTTTTCCATTCACTTTCATCATTTCTCTTTGAATACTGAGTCACGCCACAGCTCCCCATCCATAAGCCACTTTGTAAAATGTGTCACTTGAGTTTTCACTGTTGTCTTGCTGTGGATTTAACCAATTTATTTACAACTGTCGTGTGCTTCTGCCACATCTGCATTGTCACTGTGATGGTATTTTTTCTTTCTGTCTGTTTCTTCCACAGGAGTTTAACCAGTAACCTACCCAATGTGAACCTACCCAATGTGAACCTTCCCAAAGTACCAAATCTACCAGTTAACATCCCTCTAGGCATCCCACAAATGCCTACTTTTTCGGCACCGTCATGGATGGCTGCTATATATGATGCTGAGTGTGTATTCAGTTCACATTAGATCTAATTTAAATTTAAGTGATCTTGGCATGGATATGTATTGTTTATTTCTATACATCCTATATAACAGAGATGGAGAGGGATAATTAGACATATTTTGCTGATCATACAGAGACGATATTGTTTATTTCTGGCATGCATCATGTTTGTAAGACATTTGCTATATATAAGGCACTAGCAATTTGTCTTACGCCTACTGAATGCTTGAGAACTATGTCTCACTTCCTGAATTATTTGTGAAAGGATTCTACCTTTGGGGGAAGAAAAATGCAGGTGACATGACTTTAGGAGTTAGTCACCCAAAATCAGTTCAGGAAACTTCCTTGATGGGCTGGCCAATCATCTCTAGCCTGATCCAAATTTAAAAGGGAAGTACACCTACCTAGAAGATTTTTTTTTAATAAAAATAAAAAATTCCTAGAGACCATTTAAACCATGAAGCATATTTCTGGAATCAGCAAATAGCAGGATATAGAAACATTATTTTCAGGGCTAAATGAAAATTTCTGAATGGATCAAGACTTAGTAATGTAAATGTTATGTAGGGATACTTCTTAAGGTCATAAAACAGTACAGCACTTTGAGATCTAAGGAGCAAGAATGTGTCTAACTTTGAGAATGCAAAATTCAAACAACTAATAATTGAATTTTTGGTAGTCGTATCATCTGTGGTCTGAGTGTAGGGTCATTCTTTTCATCTGTCAAGGTTGCATGGAGTAGTTTTTCTTGGATCCTGGGCCACTTCTTTAAAGCCAGCTGTTTGGAGGAGTGGGGGTTAAGTAGCCATTTCTTCTAGCTTAGGAATGAATCCTCTCTCTTTTTTTCCTTATCAAGAAGAAGATCCAGCACCCTTAAATCCTACCTCAGGGAAATTAAATTAAAACCACGTGCATGATTTAATATGTGAAATAAGGTTTAGTGATTCTATACCCTCCTTTGATCCCTTTCTTAGACCACCTAATTATAGGCCAGATAAGCTTTTTCTTGAAAGAATAAATTGGCCCATTTTCAAAGGAAAGTGTTATTATCAAAGGAATAAAAAATGATCTGAAACTGGCAGTGATATTTTGAAATCTCTAAATCACATTCATCAAGATGGCCCTCAGCATTTTTATTTTTGCAGTAATCCAGGTAGAGAACAGGACATTAAAATGACTGCCCTACCTGGCTCCTCCAAAGCTGCCTAATATTTTTAAAAACCTATAATTACTCACAAGTTAACAATGAAATCAGATGGTCGATGTGTCTGACCCTCTTTTAGAGACAAATTAAAACCTCCAAAAATTTATATCTAAAAAGAAAATCTTCTAAAAAACAACACATCATATTCATGCTAAGATGACTATATTAAAAGTTAGATTAGGTAGTATCTGTTAAAAATTAAAAAATAAATATCTGAAAGCTTCTCTTACCTTCTTCTGTGCATGCTCTGTGACATTGTTTTTGAAAAGATATGAATCAAGACATTGTAATAAAGCAGATAATGGTCTCTGTTCAATTAATTAAGGCATGAGTGGGAACACATTTTGGTAACTGCTCAGCAATCAAAATAATCTTGGTGCTATTGCCTTAACATTAACAGTTTATCTTAAAAATAAAAAGAAAATATTCTTTTCCTCATGTCAAAACTTAATAATAAGCTCTTCAGAGAAAAAAAAAAACCCTACAAGAATTTTTTGAAACTCTGAAACCAGATGGGTGTCAAAATGTTGTTGTAATAAATACCAATTATTGCATTCATATGTACTTAATGATTTAAAACATACAACCATGCAGTTCCAAAACGGGGCTTAGACTAGACCAAGTTGGGGTTTCTTTTTCCCAAGCATAGGAAGGGGTCGGGGGAAGGCTGAACTTTCACAGAGAGATGATGCATTGCCCCACTTTTGAGCAGTGCTTACAGCAGTATCTGAAAAGAAGGTGTGGATTCTCAATCAGCCACCAGGAAATGCCTGATTCTATATCTTTTCATAATTCCAGTTTCCTCCTTTACCACCTTTCATTTTAAGGACGTGTTTCCATGTTACCTGCTCCTTCGTGTCAGATACATCTACGTACTGACCTCAGACTGGTCTGTCCTTGACAACATTACCCTGTTGGTCCAGGCCGTAGGCTCCCTCTCGGCATGTTGGGAGTGTGCCCCCTCCCCACCCTGCAGTAGCTGTGTATGCATTTATGCACTAGCTATATTTCTCTCTGAAGCATTAATTCAATGCAGCTGGCATCTGTCACAATAGAAACACCCACTCTCATCTGTTTCTATAGACGATGTCAGAACAAGTGGTAATGCATGGTGTGTTGGACATTTTATAAATTACCGTGTTAGCATTAGTGGTATGCGAGGAAGGGGTTGGGGGGTGGCCACCCTCAGATCTCCAAATGGGATTGTTACAAAACAGAAAGCCAGCCAGAGAAGGGCCAGAGGGTGAGAGATGGAGCATTTCCCCTTCACAGGCCTTCCATGGATGCCACAGGTAAAAGTTTCTTAGATGTCATTGTACAGAAAGGAATCAAGACCAATTTCCCCATCTGTACAGAGGACTGGGTAAGATGGTGCAATGGTAAAAAAAAAAAAAAAAAAAAAAAAAAAAC
>NW_007727223.1:222131-231338 GCF_000696425.1 Galeopterus variegatus
TGACTATTTTATCTCTTACCACTTTGTAACTATATCTTTATGGTTCAGGCACCTAAAGCCAGTGAGCTTCTGAGAGACAGGGAGTGGATCTTGTTCATTGTTGCTCCTCACCCTCCCGAAGGCCCAGCATCATGCCAGGCACACCATAGCTGTTAAGTAACCTTTTATTGACAAAAGTTCGTCAATTACACATGTATGGCTGGTCCTAAACACTTAAATTTCTTCATGCCCCTTTCATTAAGGTCCAGACATAAGCACAAAAGCAGACAAAAGCAAAAGTGGATAGAAATATCATCCCCAGACCTCCAGATCCAGAGGCTACAACACGGAGAAAGTCCTTGGATGTTTTAAGACATAGAATCCACATTAGAACTGCCCAGAACCATTGTTTTCCTCTTTGGGACAGAATAAATCACCCTAGTTCTAGGACACATAGTAAGGACGTTGTTTCATAAATACACATGTGCAATGCCAAAAAGTCAGTAAGGCACTCCCAATGTCTAAGTTTCCAAGAAATTTTATTCATTTACTTGACAGACATTTACAGAGCCTCTAGTCTAGTCTATACTAGATACTGTGCTGAACACAAAACAAAGCATCCTGACTCTGCCCTCAAGGACAGTGATTTTGGTTGGGTGACCTCTCCATTCCTGGCTTTCAGGTCCCATAGAGTCCTCCCAGTCATGTTAATTTTGCGTTCAGCTTCCTCTTTTCACAGCCCTGCACTCGGAGGGCTATGAACAGTTCTCTTGTGAAAACAGAAGATGATTACTTCATTAGAAGAAAGTGATTTAGCATTTCCATTTCTCAAATTGGGCCGGAACTGGCACACAAGCCTCAGAAGATCAGCACAGGGACCTGTCCAACTGAGTCCCCATCAGACCTCCTTTTCACAAAACCAGAAAATGATGTATTTTCAGCATAGCTTAAAATGATCATCATGATTAGAAAGCTATCAGTGCACTGAGTCTTTAGAAGCCTGTCTGGCACAAAATATTTACCCTATAAATATTTGTTAAATGTATGAGTGTGTGCACAGATGGACAGTTGGATGGAAAAAGGAGAACATACAATTCTAGAGTCAACATGTCCAGTACAGGTAGCAGGAATTTAATGATTTTCCAGCAAAGTGGACAGGGCCTCAGTATTGTCATTCATTCTTTATGTATGAGCTGAGTACCTACTGTGTGCCAACTGTTAATGGTCTTGCCCAAAATCTAACTGAGTATCAACAAAGGGACATGAGATATTTAACATACATTTTGTCTTCCCAAAAATTGCTATTTTGTCACTGTAGCTAATAGGATTGGGGTAGAAATTCTGCAGTTGAAATTCCCAGGCAGACTATTCTCAGAAGACAAGGGGAAGAAAATGAGAACAGTATTCATCCATTCAACAAAAATTGTTTGAGCTCCTCCCATATGCCAGGCACACTGCTAAGTTATTGGTATACAATGAAGAATGAGAGAACTCATCCTTTCCTCATGGAGTATCTATATCTGTATATCAAATACAGAACTGAGGGCCAGCCCGGTGGCACACTGGAGAGTGCGCCGCTTGGGAGCGCGGCGGCGCTCCCACCGAGGGTTTGGATCCCATGTGGAGACCGGTTCCCTCTCACTGGCTGAGCGCGGTGCGGGTGCAACACCAAGGTTTGCGATCCCGTTGCCGGTCCCCGGTACGGGCGCGACACCAAGGGTTGCGATCCTGTTACCGGTCAGTAAAAAAGACAAAAAGGAAAAAAAAAATTACAGAACTGAAATTCCACTGATTTTACATCATCATCATCATCCTGTCTACCCCCAGACACACACCCAAGTTCCTTTTCCAGTTCAGAAGTATTCCATTATTTTTCCTCATTCAAAAAAATAGACCACAGGCAGCACAGGCTACTCCAGATCTCTAAATGTTGTATAGTTTAGTTGATGGATCAGTTGCATGTGTTGGGGCTGGGTTTGCCTGGAAGTGCTCTGATTTCATCATTTTATAGTTTGAAAGAAGAAAAGAGAAACCAAAAGGGCAAAAGAACAACATAATCTCAGGTAAGTGAGCAGCACAGCAGCATCTCCGCAGCAATTAGGAAAGGAACTATGTGCTGCATAGAATCTGGGCAGGTGTTTAATACCAATTCTGGAAGCTTAAAATCCTGGTGATCTAGGTTTTGAGTTTTGCTCTTTTCTTCTCATTCCTAGAACCAAAGGCAGGCCTATTTCATAAACCCAAGGTCAAATTGTTTCCTTAGGGTCTTGAATCCCACTATCTCATACATAATCTATATCAATTTTATGAAAAGCACTGCTTTTCCAGTGGCCAGACCATTCAAACCATTCTAAAAACTTCTTGCAGAGCAGTTCCCTGAGGCAAAAAAAGTTCTCCCGTGATCTGTCCTAGGGCCTGAAATGCACTAGAATTAGGACTTTCCAGCACCTGATCTGGGCACACAATTGTACAGAAAGACATTTATGTCCTTTGCAGAGAAGCCAGTCTTCTGGGTAGGGAATAAGAAATAGGGAGATGCTCAGAGAAAAAAGGGAAGTTATGAGGATGTCAGAGGTGGATAGTGACTATTTTATCTCTTACCACTTTGTAACTATATCTTTATGGTTCAGGCACCTAAAGCCAGTGAGCTTCTGAGAGACAGGGAGTGGATCTTGTTCATTGTTGCTCCTCACCCTCCCGAAGGCCCAGCATCATGCCAGGCACACCATAGCTGTTAAGTAACCTTTTATTGACAAAAGTTCGTCAATTACACATGTATGGCTGGTCCTAAACACTTAAATTTCTTCATGCCCCTTTCATTAAGGTCCAGACATAAGCACAAAAGCAGACAAAAGCAAAAGTGGATAGAAATATCATCCCCAGACCTCCAGATCCAGAGGCTACAACACGGAGAAAGTCCTTGGATGTTTTAAGACATAGAATCCACATTAGAACTGCCCAGAACCATTGTTTTCCTCTTTGGGACAGAATAAATCACCCTAGTTCTAGGACACATAGTAAGGACGTTGTTTCATAAATACACATGTGCAATGCCAAAAAGTCAGTAAGGCACTCCCAATGTCTAAGTTTCCAAGAAATTTTATTCATTTACTTGACAGACATTTACAGAGCCTCTAGTCTAGTCTATACTAGATACTGTGCTGAACACAAAACAAAGCATCCTGACTCTGCCCTCAAGGACAGTGATTTTGGTTGGGTGACCTCTCCATTCCTGGCTTTCAGGTCCCATAGAGTCCTCCCAGTCATGTTAATTTTGCGTTCAGCTTCCTCTTTTCACAGCCCTGCACTCGGAGGGCTATGAACAGTTCTCTTGTGAAAACAGAAGATGATTACTTCATTAGAAGAAAGTGATTTAGCATTTCCATTTCTCAAATTGGGCCGGAACTGGCACACAAGCCTCAGAAGATCAGCACAGGGACCTGTCCAACTGAGTCCCCATCAGACCTCCTTTTCACAAAACCAGAAAATGATGTATTTTCAGCATAGCTTAAAATGATCATCATGATTAGAAAGCTATCAGTGCACTGAGTCTTTAGAAGCCAAGATGCATTTATCTTTAACATGATCATATAGTATATAGGGGTGTTTTAAGGGTTTGGGTTTTGGGTTGTTTGCTTTTTAGTTTTTTTCTTAAGAACTGGGCTTCCAACCTTAGAAATTATACTTGGCTTCCCTGCATGCACCCAGGGTGTGTTAGCAAGCTGGCATCCTTTCCTAAGCTAACTAGCTGTGTGGTCCTTCTATGCACTGTTAGAAAACTGCTATGAATTCCTCTTAAAGCAATGTTTCCTGGTGGTTGCATGATCTCCTGAACCTGACAGCAAACAATGCCGAAAAGAAGCATTAGACGAAAGGGACTTTAATAAAGCCACTTACTAACCAGGGGCTTTTCTTTAAAGACATGGATGATGTGACCCACTTCTCGGAAATCCTTAAAAATATAACTGGGCCCCTTTACAGTGCCATATCAAAGATTAAATATCATATCTGCATTAATTACTGCTGGCCGTGTTGGTCTGGGTTTTTCCTATGAGTGGTTAGCACATTGCTGCGGTCATAATTTGACCTATGTCAGAATTATGTTACATTACTATTCCACCATTACACAATTCTTGAATTGTATATTATATATATTAAATGATGTATATTAAGTATATGTAATATAGTATATGTAATATTTAATTATAATAATAATATATTTTTATTGTATAATAATACATTGACATTGAAAAAAAACCAACAAAAAGCATAGTTGAGGTTCTCCAGTAGCACACCTCCCCAAAGGTAGCCATCTTTAACAGCTTGATATATTTCCCTTTTATGATCATTAACAAGTAAAAAAAAAATTTTTTTTTTTTAGTTTTTAAAGAAATATAATAAACTTGCTAGATTTTTAAGAATTTAAGTCTTTTTCAAAATCGGGGGAAAAAAAACAATAAATGTCAATTAAGATTTTTTCCCTCACCATGAGATCTTTAAGATTAGAAACTGCTTTTTTGTTTTTTTATATTTTTAATGAAGTGATTCAAGATAGGCAGTGGCCAATGTGAGAGAACTTACATATGCTATAATGCTGTAATCGGGTTTTTGTTCATTCATTCATTCTCCTGCAATTAAGGTTCTCCATAGCATGTAAACTATAGACAGAAATACATCAAGCTACAGGTGTTCCACATACTGCCGAGAAAGGAAGGGTGTGCTTGGCGGTCGCCATGAATAGGCCTGCCTTAGTTGGGAAAGTCATTTAAAAGAGAACACATGTGAAGTCATTGTCGATTGAAACTGATTACAGCCTTCAATTTTCTTTTTCACTGACCCCTCAGAAAATGTCTCCTCCACCTGCTGCCATCTGAACACTGAATTGGTCTTTTCCTACTTTGTTTTAATAGAACCAGGATTGCATTTGAAGTTAAGCTGCAAAAAACCAGTCGATCAACAGATTTTCGAGTCCCACAGTCAATATGCACCATGTTTAACGTTATGGTTGATGCCAAAGCTCAATCAACAAAACTTTGCAGCATGGAAATGGGCCAAGAGGTAACAAAAAAAAAAAAGAAAACAGATTTTTCCCCCCTCTCCATTGATCATGTAGAAGAAAACTTCATAAATTCTTTCTATCTACCGTAGTCTGCTAGTTTCAGAAATATACTCTAACATTTGTGGATTAAGCCATGGATGAGTATTGGGTATCTGTTTGTCAAGTAAATTTCTAAGGCATGTGCTGATGAAGATGCCAGTCACTTGGAAGTGATTCCTGGCTGGAACTGGGGTGGCCGTAAAGTTCCTTTAAGCTAAATGACGTTTGACAAACTCATTTATTAGGCTGGTATCGCCAACAGATATGTGTTTGCCAAAATGCAAGTCATTTTCACATTTGGAGCACATTTTATCACTTTGAACATCTGGACAGCAGGAGAGTTCTTTCTTGCATCAAGCAACTTCCAGGTTGTAATGTTAGATCATCCTGCTGCCCAATCCCCAGCCAGCAGGTTCTGAATTTCAAAAAAATTGCAGACTTTTCACTTTCCTTAGATTGAATTGATTGTGAATCTTCCCTGACCAAAAGTTTAGTCCTTTGCTAAGTTTCCAATTCTAAAGCGGTATTTAAAAATGTAAAGGAGAAGGAAACAGCAACTTGGGCTTGATTAAAGACTATCATGATCATTTTTCTCCAATGGCCTTAAGCCAGCTAGATATTCATATACCAATTTAGAATTAATTCAGAAACATTTCTGGCAACTCTGTGTTGTTGCCAATTGGCATAAATTGCTCCTAAATCAGATCTTTCGATACCAGCCTTACATGCTCAGAATTTTTACTAAATTATATTTGCTCCTTATTCGTTATTTATTTTCTCTTTCGGCACCTTCCATTTTTAAATGTGGGTTGGTGGTATTCTCTTCCTGGCAAGATCATCTCCAACCTTGTTTCCCCCACAAGTCAGCTTCCTCAGCCTCCTCCCCTCCCCCCCACTAGATGATATGTCCAAAGGCCTAGAATTGATTTCATGCACATAAGTATAGGTACAAGTTAGCCCTCTTGAAAGGCACCTACTTTTCCAAAGTCTGTGATAGAAATCTTGGTGGAAAGACCAAATAATTATAAGGAGCCACTCCACAGACACTTTTTGACCTTACAAGAGACCTTCTCACAATGGATTGATGTAGCCCTGGCTCATCTCAGATCTGCTGGGACAATCACAAACCCAACATTTGCAGTGGATGGTGGCCAGCCTTTACCCTGACATGTGACTCTATGTACCTCAATTGAGCTAAAGAAATTTGTAAACAGGGACCTTATTCAAGCTGTCACCTACTTCTCCTCACCACAGTCAATCAAATGGTTGGGCTGAAAGGATAAAGTAGAATTCTCGGCGGAGGGTGGCAACAAGATTTGTCAAGGTTTTCTCATTGCTCAGCAGGTCCACAATGATCACTAGTACCTCGAGACGTGCCGAGCCATCACTCAGAATTAGACAAGCTCTTAAAGACCAATGATAAGAACTGTTCAAGCCACTCTCTGCATTGAACACACACGTAAGTGGGCTTCAAATGAAATGACAAAAGCCCCGTGAGAAAGCTGGGGAGCAGTCTGAACCACAGCTTTCGTGTTTGGGTGGAAAAAGAAGGAGAGGAATTTGGGGATGTAGATAGTGATACAGTCATATTTGGGTGACATTATCTAATGGAGATAAGCTTTGGTAGAATAGAGCCAGGCCTGGCATTTATCTTCTTCGCATTAAAATACAGGAAGATTTTAAAACATCTCTCATGACAGACATCAGAAGGATTCAGAGAAATCTTGTTGCAGGCATTTTATATAGTGTTTCTGCAGTTTTTTGCCTTTTAGAAAAAACCATGAATGATACATATAGGATATAGCCTATAGTGTGAGTTTAGTCATTCTCAAATAATTCTTTTGCTTTGCTTATGTAATCCTGTTGATGCCCGAAGTTAAGTAGATGAACAGCAGATTAGTCTAGTAGCATCACTGTGTTTCTCACAAGTATACTCTTATCTCTGGATCACCTGCAGCAGAATTACCTGAGGTATTTCTTCAGGCCTCAGTTTCCTCATCTGTAAAATGATAGCACTAATCTACTTTTATCTGGGCTATTTTTAGCTGCAGAATCAGTTCTTCAAACGTGCCAAGAAGGCCAGCATGTGAAAGAAATAAAAGTGGAGCTGCTCTGGATGAGATGAGGGGACAGGGGCCAAGCTGCCAAGTTGCTCTCCACCTCTGCCCCTCATCACTGCCCACCTCAACCTGAGCTTCTCTGGGAGACTCTAAATAATCTCTTGTGCTTTACAGAGCCCACTTAAAAAACCCTGTTTTTGGCAATCTCTAAAATTCATTAAGATCCCTTTGCATTCATACTTTCCAGAATCCTCTTCCTCCTAAATTTTTCTCTCCTTGGAGCTTCTTCATCTTTTTTTTATTTGATGTACAATTCACAGATCCATAAAATTCACCCTTGTAAAGAGTACAATTCAATAGTTTTAGTATATTCACAAAGTTATGCAACGATTACTGCAATCAGTGTTAGGACACTTTCATCACCCCAGAAAGAAACTTGAGTGAGTACCCACTAATAGTCGCTCCTCTTCCTCCCTTCCCAGCCCCAGGTAATCATCAACCTACTTCTGTCTCTAAGAATTTGCCTATTATGAACATGCTATATAAATAGAATTATACAATATGTGGCCTCTTGTGTCTGGCTTCTTTCACTTAGCATAATGTCTTCAAGATTCGTCCACATTGTAGCATGTATTGGTCCTTTTTTTATGGCTGAATAATATACTCCATTGTATGGATATACCACATTTTGTTTATCCATTCATCAGTTGATGGACATTTGCATTGTTTCCGCATTTTAGCTATTACAAATAATGCTGCTATGAATATTCTGACACAGGTTTTTTAGCTCTGCCTCATGAGGGCTCATCAGAGAATAATTCTTTCCTTACCACTGCATTTGCTGAAATAGCCAATTTGGAGGCAGATTAACATAGTGGTTATGCTGCTCTGGAGCCAGATGACTTGGCAATTCTGCTACTTCTTGTGTGACCATGGGCATCTTATTTAACTCTTTGGAGTCTCAGTTTCCTCAGGTAGAAAGGTGCATAACAGTACCTCATGGGGTTGTTACAAGGAGTGAAAGAGCTAACACTCGAAAAGCATTCAGAACAAGGCCTGGAATACACAGAGTAAGCAAATGTGTGTTTGATAGGTGAACTGATATTTCTCAACCCATCAGTGTAATAGACACTAAAGGATCATATGGGTCTAATGCCAAAAGAAGGAGGGCACTGTGGTGATTCGGGGTAGGTTAGTCCAGAGCAGTTCCCACTCTACCCCTTTTAAAGAATTGTCTACTAAAGATTCACCCATTTGGTTAACCCAGATTTCTGCCACACAACATTCTCTTTCTTGAGTCTGTTAATTAACATGTGTATACACTTTTAGCCCACTTTTACTAACCTTTGTTAGCCAGAATAAATGGAAATAAAGTCAGTCATTAATCCAGGGCTGAATTATTTTTAAACAGGGTATTATCTCAAACTCATTTTTGTCCCAGAGGAGGGACTGACAATTCTATTACAGGTAGAAATACCAAAGAATCCAATCTCTGATTCATTCTGGCCTGTCTTCTAGTTCTTGCACAGTTGTGACATTTCATGTATTTCACATATTTCCTGAGGGGCTGCAGCTCCCAGGACACAAGGCCAGCCAGGGGTCCTCTTTCTGCATCTGTCCCTACCTAGATTCATTATGGCCTGATCTACTTTACAGGCCACAGCCTCCTATACTCATCACTCTCCCTTTCTCCTCTGGACATGCACTTCCTGAGTGTCTTTTCAAAATCTTCATGGTTCTTTCTGCTTACAAAAGTCATACATACTTTTTAAAGATTTGAAGGCTCAAAAACATATACTGTAGGACATGAAATCTATCTACACACAACTCTACTCCCCAAAAATAGATTCCAGATGGATTTAGGTGCTATATTCTAAAATTATAAAAATATTGAAAAAAGTACAGAATATACTTATAATCTTGGGGTAGAGAAAATCTTTTTAAATGAGACATGAAACATAAAAGCATAAAGAAAAAAAATGATGAATATGACCTCATAAAAATTAAAAGTTTCTATAAGGCAAAAGATATTAAAAACAGGGGCCGGCCCGGTGGTGCACTGGATAGTGC